>NC_068355.1:149780900-149965105 GCF_020536995.1 Dreissena polymorpha
TTACGAACCCCCACCCTCTCAACATATATTTCATGGGCATAATAAAAACAAAGAATGGTTACAATAAAACAGCATATTTATTTAAACTAAAATGTCAACATCAAAACAAAAAGTTAACATAGAACACAAAAAAATAATTTGATTCTACTGGGGCTCGAACCTTGGGCCTCTCACATGTGAAGCGAGCGTGTAACCACTACACTACGGAACCGCTTGAAAAATCACCTTGTAACTATATATGAATAAGCTATTAATAGTCGGTTTAAATGTAAACCCGGAAGTTTAAACGCTGGATAGCGGCCTTCTATATGTGGTTCTTAAAAAAACCTGTAGGAGGACTTGATAGTAATGAGACTGAGTTGCTGTGATGGTGCTTCTCATTGATAAGCGGCTGCTTCCTTTATCAAGACTCATTATGACAATTAATAATACGTGTCGCGCTTCGCGCTCTATAGCGCCTTTGTTAGTAACTAGGTGGTTGCTAGGATAGTGGAACAAAGGTTTTAATGTGATTACGAACCCCCCCCCACCCTCTCACACATATATTTCATGGGCATAATAAAAACAAAAAATGGTTACAATAAAACAGCATATTTATTTAAACTTAAATGTCTACATCAAAACAAAAAGTTAACATAAATAAAAAAAATTGATTCTACTGGGGCTCGAACCTTGGACCTCTCACATGTGAAGCGAGCGTGTAACCACTACACTACGAAACCGCTTGAAAAAATCACCTTCTAACTAAGATATTAAGGTAGTGGGAGCCTAATGGGTACTTTTCCAGAAACACTCTTTGCTATTATTTCCACATAGTAAATTGTATATCACAACTAATTGCAAAATTGTAAAACTTTTTACCTGTCGGTTAACTTTTTATACTTGGTTGAATACACATACCCCTTGACTCGGTTGGGCATTTTATATGGATTTACCCTATATACAAAATATATAGTTTTTTGTAATGGGATATACATATATTTTGACAATTAACTTAATAAACGTACTCGACTTTATTTTGTTAGTAGATACAGGAATTAAAAAGTGTCATTTAAAAAGTAGAATTGTGGCCTTTGATGTCCAATAATATATGCACTTACTCTGGATAAAAGGCAAAACCAACAAAAATGGTTCAGTGACATATAAGCTTCAAAGTACGTTTTATGTCACTTGTAGGGGTGATGAAATGGCATATATTGTCTATAAATTTATTAACAAAAACATAATTTTCTACACACTGAATGTAATTTCAGGAAGTTTTAAACCGTTCAAATCTCAAGAAATTTAACTTTGAGTATGCTTTGTAGTATGCCCTACCCCCCCAATTCATTTTCACGCAATTAAATTTCAGTATAAATTTGTATATCACTTCTTTTGGGGGGTTTTCTAGTTGCTTTTTAAAGCTACAGTTATAAATCATGACATGTGAAGAAATTTAACTACCTTTGAATTAATAGTTGATATAATAATACATTAACAAGAGCACCGAATAACGGGTGACCTGGACCTAGTGACCCAAAATGGGTGTGGCGTGTAGAACTCCTCAAGATGCATCTACATATGAAGTTTTAAAGTTGTTGGTGGAATTACTGTGATGTTAGAGGCAAAGTTTAAGTTTAATATTAGAGGTCACAGTGACATTGACCTTTGACCTAGTGACCCAAAAATGGGTGTGGCATGTAGAACTCATCAAGGTGCATGAACATATGAAGTTTCAAAGTTGTAGGTGGAAAGCACTATGATGTTAGAGGCAAAGTTAAAGTTTTATATTAGAGGTCACAGTGACCTTGACCTTCGACGTAGTGACCCAAAAATGGGTGTGGCGTGTAGAACTCATCAAGGTGCATGTGCATATGAAGTTTCAAAGTTGTAGGTGGAAGCACTTTAATTTCAGAGCCAATGTAAAGGTTTTAGCACGACGGCGGACGTCGGACGACGAAGAGGCTATGACAATACCTCGGAGTTTTCTCCGAACACAGCCGAGCTAATAATACAATCTTAAGGTCACCTAAAGTCAAAGGCAACATATAATTACAGGTGCAGTTCACCACAAAATGTCAAAGTTGTCCCAATATTACGTAGCATAAAGATGTAAAGTTATCATGTTTCTTTCAACATGTAGCACAATAATATACAACTTATATTTTATAACAACAGACAGATTAACGACAACTAGATGTACATAATTTAGTATCAGTATAAAGCCATGCGTGATTTTGACTGGCGCGTGTCATTTAAAAGCCATATTATCTCGTTTCGTCACTTTTCGTCACTGAAAAACTGACCGATTTTAGGGACCACTTCAGATAAAATATTTTTTTGCGTTTGTGACTTTTGGTAGTCCCTCATTGTTTTTAGCAATGAAAGTATCCCTAAAGTCATCCTCTCCGGAACTAGAAAATATGGCTTTCAAATGACACAAGGCCAGTCCATATCCGGCAATGTTTTCAGCTATTGGTCGCTTTAGAGTTCCTCTATGCAACAGCACGTCTAACAATCTAATGTTCTTTGCCTTTAAGGCTTTCATGACTTAAACAAACTGAATTATGGATTGCAGTAACAGTTAAGATGTGGGCCATATTGTCAGTAATTTTACATGTTTAAGCAAAGATCCCAGTGCTTCAACATCATCAGGAGCACTGTGGGCGTTGCAGGTTGCCTGGAGAACATGTTCACTAGATCTTCCTGTTTGTGTGACTGTCCAGGATACGATTTTTTTTTAACCGGCAGAGTCAACAAAACTTCTTACACAATTACTATTCGTTTCAAAACAGCGTGTGTTCAGCAATGCACTAACCAAAACCGGAAAATCAAACCTGCGCCCATTATGAGCAACAAAAATGGCTCTGGTAAACTTTGCAAGCCACATCATACAATCATGTAGAGAAGTTTTAATTGATACACTATCAACACTACCACCATTTACACGCATTATGCCATGATCATCAACAAAGATGCCAATCACCTTCTGAGCTTCGGCAGAAATTGGCACTGTTGTCGTCACATATGTCGAGAACTTAAAACCCGTCTACAAATGCACAGCAGCAATCTGAGTAATATCGGGCATTACTGTACCTCGAACTGAAATACAAAATTAAATTCACACAATGCTTATTTCATGAATTGTATAATTCCCCTTTAAGTTTCATTCTGACGCCTTATATGATCGTTAGTTATGAGAAAAATCAATTTTCAGCACAACAAGCACATTGCATATTGACAAGTCGTTGAACTCAAATTATCGCTTGTGAAAAGAATTCACCATTTATATGAATAGCTCAGAATTTTAATATACCTATGCTCCTTCATAAGATGTATTACTAAAAGTAATGAATTTATTTAAAAAATTGTAATATTTGGAATAGCTTTTAATATTTATAATAACAGTCACAAATATTTTTAATAATGTGACTGCCCTGGGGTTCTAACCAAAAATCTTTAAAAAAAATGTAATTTTACCAAACTATGAACACAGTTCCTTTAATAAAACAATTATTATTAATATGGTTCGTGTTCATCTGGAATAGGAAATAAGAAGACAGTTGATGAGAAAAAATACTAAAATTTGGCACCAGAATAGTTAATAACATTGTATTAAAAGTTAGTTTTTACACTTACTCAATTTCTTTCTCATAAGCATCAATGGCAGCCTTGTTAGACGACGCAGTTTAGATTTTCTTGATGGCCTCCCCAGCACGAGCCTCCATCGTCTTAAGATTTCTATTTGCGATAAGCGTTATGTTTAGAGTGGTTAGGAAGTTATTTACCTTCACCGGCCTGCCCAAACTTATTTTTATTGCCGAAAAGAGAATTGAAAATGACAAGAAGATGAAAACGAAATAAGGACGTAGTTACTTAATAATGACGTCACAATGTATTTTCATAGAATCCATTCGTATCATCATTACATTAGAAAATAACATGAATGAGCAATCAATTGGATTTAACAACACAAATGCGAAACTAAATTTGAAAACTGAATATGATGGACACCGGAATGTTTCCTTATATATTACACGATTAACAAATATTCACTGGGAATGACACTTGGAATTTTAAGGGGTCTGAAAATGTGTAAGAAGTCCAAAGATCAATGGCAATTGTACAATGATTAAACATTGATAGAAATGGCAGGTTGAAAAATGAAGACATGCATACCTGTTCCAAGCTTGGTATTTACGTCAAGGCATGGCATTTCCCTAATCTTGAGATCGTGCTGCTTTCCATAAGCAACATGGCTGACTTTTCTACTGTCAGGGTTTTCACAAACAACGTACAAATAACCACTGAGGCCATTTTGTAGTTCGCCAACAATGTTATATATTGTCAAAGGAATGGAACACAGATTACAAAACTGACCATACAGTAATTTGTTTAGCAAAACCTCCAGCTCAACGAGTCAATCAATCTTCTTCCATCCCCCACCCTTTTCTGCTTACTCTTTTCACGCGAATGCGAATAGCTTTTACGTGAGTCATTTTCACAAAAATCGCCATCGCAGAGCTCGGTAAATTAATAATTGTTATCGAACACAATGTTGTAGATCGGTGTTAACTTCTTTTTCCATTTTGCAAATCACTTGCTTTTATTTCGCACTTTCATTTTGCTATGAAAATGTCAACAACAGTGACGTCATGAACACAAATATTTTATGAAACGAATTAATTTAGCTTATATTTGTATTGTATAGTTATTAAATCTTAAAGAGATAAGCAAATTTAACACTTAAATAAATTAAAATACAAATTTATTTCGTGTATTTAGTATAATTTCCGGACTTTACCGTAGATATCGCTTATAGCCGAAACGCTTTCCGAATACGGCGATATCGACCGACTATTCCCGATCTCACTAGGCACCTACTGCCTTAATAAGTGACTGTAGTGTAACGGTTATGAATAAAGCAATAAATCGTGTAATCGCTGTCGTCTTGTAAAATTGAAGAAAATACTTGTTAACCAAAACTTGAACAGCAAAAGTCTGCGCTATTGTTAGAAAAACCACAAAATAAATATATTTTGATTATGTTTTGTTTTTTATACAAAACCAGAAAGTTTCGCGTATTTGCACAGTCCCTGTGATCCTTCCCCTGTGATCAGTTATTATTTAAAACAATTAGCTTTGCATTATTGGCAATAAATGTTGTAATAAATGTAATAGGCACAAATGCAGTACTTATTTACACTAATTTACACAAAAAATCACCGCTATGCAAGATATTCTTAAAACAAAAATATATACATTGATCCGTAAAATAACTTCTCCATCCATAAGCGAAAAAAAAATGCATTACATACTAGTCGCCGCACTCCAGTGCGACGCCAATAAATGAATTACTACTGATCTGGTATCTTATTACCATTTGCATTTTTTTGACACTTGTTTTAGTAATTAGTGTGCTATATTGCTAGATTTGATTAGTTATCATTTATGACTTTTTCATGCGCAATTTATAAAGAGAAAAGCTAAAATAGTATAAAAGTATCGGCTTTAAACATGCGATTAATTGACGACTGGATTACTTAGTTTATTCTGATATTATATCAAAGTTCTTGATATAATAAGCTAGCATTACCAGTTAACGCGATGGATTATTTAGAAATTATTTTCCAATGGTAAGTATAACCAAAATGAAAAAAAATATCTAGTTCGAGATCGTCCGGTTATACAAGTGATGCTAACAAGCGCGCAATACAAATGATATAATACATTATTATACCTCACTTTTATTCACAATGCTAAACTCCCATAGGCCATCGTGACACAGAAATACTGTCAGACCCAGCGGGAATAAATTTACTGTCCAAAAATACTGTCTCCCGCTACCTTGGTAATCACGTGCAACCAGCGGGAAAAAAATTACTGTCCAAAAAATACTGAATCCCGCTGCCATAGCAACCACGTGCGAAATGTTCGAAAAATATACTGTCCCATTTGCGCATGCGCAGTACGCAGTTTTGCATTTCAGTTTTATTTGGATAATTTATATATCGATTGCAGCTGTAACTGTGCTGTACAATAGATAAATGCCATTATTTTAGCATTGACTGGAGTCATAAAAAAATTCAATTTAGTATAAACGTTTTCCGATTTTGGACGACGAATTTAAGGACGCACAGAACGTGTTTTTAATATTCTGTTATGGGTATGCCGTGTGTGATCCGATGCATCAATGGCGCCTATGTTAAAATCATTTCTCCGAGAACAGGGAACGACAAAAGTACAAACAAAAAGCAAAACGCGTTCGAAATAGTATCTTACCTTTAAAATCCATAAATAATCCATTTAAGTCAATGATTGACGATTGTACATCAAGGGTCTTTAATAATTAGTTTAGCATAATTAAATTAAAACCCTTATGCCATCCTATTACAGTATTACTATATTCAAATGAGTTTATGAACACGATAAACTTTCTTCATCGTCACACGCTACGTCATGTACTCTACATTCTTGCTGTTCAAATGAACCGGAGCAGTTTATGAAATAATAGCCGTTTGTAAACTCGGTTGCATTTGCAGATTTCTGCATACAAACATATGTTTAAACTTTCACAATGTTTTATTTGTCTATAGTTAATGCTCTTATTGTACACGAAAATAATTTAATATATAAATACACATAGAATGGAAAACATTCCATTACACAACGGATAAGTTAGTGGATGATACCCGTGTACAAAATGGCACATTCCGAATTCCAGTGTGGTGCTATTTTTACCATCTTATACTTTACACATCTCTATGCCGGTGGTTAAATTCAACTTTGCGCGGTGAGGTTACGTAGCGGTATATCGTGTTTATACAATCGAGTTACTTTGAAGGTTACTAAACCTGAATAATTGCAAACTTACCAAGGTTTGAAAGTTACTGAGCGGTAAGTTTAACCAGCGTTTATACAATTGAGTGCTGAACCACTCAATATATTAATTGTTGTTCATTGCTGAAATTAAATGCAATTATTGAATATTAAAATTGTTTATGATTCATATAAATTGCTCCTGTTTGAATAGTTTGTTCGGTATGATAAAATAAATATTACATGTCTGACAGGGTGACAGTAAATTTGTCAACTTTCGGAAAAATACTGTCAACTTTGGCTTCGCCTCGGTTGACAGTATTTCCTCAAGTTGACAAATTTACTGTCACCCTGTCAGACATGTAATATTTATATATTGCATCTTTAACTATACCGGTTTCGAGGTAGACATTTCCCACCATCGGCAGCAGCTTTGCATCATCAGCATTCCTATATCGAGACCGACATCTAACACACGCTCTCGCACACACCGCGATTGATTGCGTCAGAATTATACCTTCAATTTGTTCCGTAGAAGAACACTGAAGGCCGCAACAACAGTGTCCTCAACGTTTCTTTCAAATGGTCAAGTCTTATTACTAACGAAACACATATCACACAAACTTTGATCTTCATGATTTGTTATGTTAGTTGGCACGTATTTTTCACAAATAATATACAATTATAGATAAATTAGCTTATTCAAATATAAATTTCCTGACAAAACATTCAATGAACCGAGTGACCAGTTCGTACACCGAATATGGTTCCATTTTGACGATTGCTGCTTAAGTATATATAACTATTTTAACAAAATTTTAAATTACAGAAGTAATTTGTTTTATCATTCAATTAAACCTTTCTTGTTATTATTAAACATACCGCTTATGCATTTGGTGAATGCGGGGATTGTGCGGGGATTATGCCTAATAGGCATAATAAGAGGCATAGAAAAACAACGTTAATGTTTAAACCAAATGATTTTTTCACTATGTGTATACTGAATCGTCTTGAAAATGTGTTGTGCAAATTGTGCTCATACTTGTCGAGTCTTATGTCATTAAGGCTGAAATACGACATACAATCAAAGCAAACAGCTGCGAAAATCTATTTTTAATCATTTGTACACTATGTCCATTACATTATTTGCGTAGGAGTTCCTAGGGATAAATGAAATATTTTTATTGTGATTTCCGATTACGAGAAACCTTTATTTTAATCTTGAAAGAACCTTCTCTTTATCAGAATAGGGTATTTTTCACTTAAGCATGTGAAGCTCACCGTCGTTAACATACACATAAAATTTCAGCATGCGTTTAAGTAAACACAAAGCACACATCATTTTTAACAACAGGTTATCTAATTAAACAGGAAATAAACATATTTCGAGAACATATTTCGTCAGAATGTCACATGCATGTGGTAAATACATAGTGAGCACACAATGTTGTACGTATAGTTTTACAATTTTAGAAATAATTACATAATTATGACCTTATCTTCTTTGTAAAGAAAATGTATCTATATTTTAGACAACAAATATATTACATTTTCTCTTATTTTAAAGCATTTTAGACTTTACATGGCTAGCTTTCTTAATACAGTTCTGTTTGAAATATTAAATAGTTAAATTAACTTGAACATATTAAACCTGATTCTATAATAGTTTGGAATGTATGCATTCCTAATATCCTTATAATACGGACATTTAAGAACAAAGTGAAAATCATCGTCAATGTCAATGTTGCACAATATTCATTTCCATTGATATCTTTTAAATTTCTGAGACGACAAACTTTATTTAGCAATAACGTTCCTGTGTTTTTTATTTTCAACAATATCAAGATATATAGGATCTAGCACGAGTTTTCATATCATACCATATTTTATTAAACGAGTTCTTTTTGCGTAATGGTTATATTTCATGGGAAACAGGGTATGGAATGTGATAAAAGATGATTATTAAAATACTGGTTAGTTCCTTATATAGGATCATTGAACTCAAGAGGTCACGCTTAAATTCAAGTTAGTGATATAATGATCTCGTAATCTGTTTTGGAATAACGGGATAAATTTATAATGTTTTACAGATTCTGGGCATTGCCTTACATCAGTGAAACCGGGTTGGTTAAGAATTTCCCATATTTTCGATGACCCAATGTTTGCATCAATTTTAATTTCTATTTCTAATCTCTGTAAAAGTACAACATGTTTAAGAATACAATATGCCTGTTTTACAATATGTAAAAAATAATAATCATCCTGAAATATATGTCCATATGCAAAGGAAATCAGCCAACTTCGGAATATAGCGATAATGAATTTGTTGAAAACTTTACGTTCAATAGTCTTTTACAGAATTTGCGGTGAACGTGCGCAATATTTTTCGCGTTGATGGATCCTCAAACTTCGCGGTTATGGTTTAAAATGGATGACACATATGCGTCAACTACATTACGGTATTCATGATATGTAAAGGTACGTTCATATCTTGTGTTAGGTTGCACAAAGAATGCATTGCTGTTAATGCTGTGCCATATAGTGTATTTGTTGCGGACACAAACGATCCACCACTTGACATAACAAATCCAAGGAAAGTAAAATGGTTTACAATGTCTATTTCTTGACCTTTGTAAATAAAATTGTTCTCGATTTCTTTTTCTTGACCTTTGTTAAACGTATTCTTTATCGGAAATCTTATAATAGAGATGTTATAAACATGTATTTTCAATAAAGTACTTGTACGTTAATAGACATTCCTGGATTGTTTTCTATTTTGGAAAAAAAATCTAATTTTCCGGTACAAGCCCATTTATATTGTATTTTTAATCATTTCATCGGTTTTACGACAAAAATTGCATGGGAATTTGCAACGCTTAAAAATAGGTAGTTGTTGTTAGAACCAACCGGTTTTGTATTCAAAAGCTAGCTTATATTGGGGTACGTATGTTAGATATTAGTGTAAGGCATCTTTTGTTAAACTTGGCACAAGCTGTATACATATAGATTGTAAAAGCGGGTTCTTGCAAAAAATGAAATATTACTGTAGGAAGAACGAAACTATCAAAATATATCATTTATTTGGTAGAGACATGGTCTTTGAATCGATGTTAACGTCTCCGACATTAAAGGTTGTCTTTTAATTATTGCTCGTATGCAAAATTAAATTTTCCTCGAATAAAATATATATAAACGGTTTAAACAGGAAGCGTCGGAAGCACGACGTTGTTCTTATGAGCTGCTCGAAGTCAATCTCGCGTTCGCTCGTACGTAGATGTTAGGCTAACGTCTAGGTAAATCACATAGAATATATTGTCACACAAACATACTTAAATGAGCGTTTAGTATCTTGTAAAATCTACTTCACGAGACGAAATCTAGCATTGAACGTTTGGCTATTGCTAAAAGAAACACTGTTTTTTCTGGCTTAACTTTATTTTACGAAATATTTTACGAAATATTCGTTGATTTGAGTACTGACGTGGCTTTAAAATAAATGTTGTCCCTTGCTGTTATTTTATTATGTCATTTGAAACATTAACGCTCACACATTATGTTAATAAACATATTTCTGTGTCAAAATATAATTTACTAAGGATATTGACTGTTAACAAAGATTTTTAACTCAGTATTTTACATTTGGTTTTGCTCAATTCTGAACTTCTTCTTCTTCTTGGCGTTCGCTCTACACGATCACGCCAGTTTCTTAGATAAATGATGTGGTCCTTCTCAGGTCATCCACGTCTCCATAGAGCTTCTGGTGGAGGGATGTGTCCTGGGGCCACTTTGTAGCTCGCTCCTGGTCGTGACGTTTGCATCTTTGCAGGATGTGTTCTGCTGTTTGGTCTTCTGTGCCACACGGACAGGTCGGTGACGGGGCCAGTCTGTATTTCTTATGCATGTGTGCATTGAGTCTGTTGTGTCCTGATCAGATTCTGACCATTATCACTTGCTCTGCCCTGCTTAGGACATGATATGCATCTGCCTCTTGTCTTGGCCTAGTAAGTGATTTAATGATGGTAACTTTCTCCTTGTAGCTTACTTGCACAGGTGGCTGTTCTAGCTGAGCACCTTGTTTTGCCAGTTGGTCAGCATCTTCATTTCCAGCCACTCCACAGTGTACTGGGATCCACTGGAGGGTAACGTTTAGGTTGGTGCTGATTCTTTGTCAGGCATTTGCAAGCTGAGGAATTTTGTTGTTGGTCAGGGCTTCTAATACAGACATGGCGTCTGTAAGTAAGACTACCGAGTTGACAACTTCAGTAGAGTCTTCAATCATTGAGACTGCCTTCATGGGAGCTTCGGTCTCTGCTCTGAAATTACTACAATGTGTTCCGGTTGCTGCATGATGTGTTTCTCGTTTTCCGGATGGGTACAGAATGACGATGCCAGCACCTCCATTTGTGACTGCTCTAGTGGCAGAACCGTCTGTGTAGACATGATTGCACGCCTCCCTTGGGTATTGGTCATCGATCATGGCAAGTGTGTGGCTCTTTCTGACATGCTCATCATCCTGTTTACCTGGCTGTAGGTGAGGAACACTGGATCTTACGGCAACATTTGACAAGTCATTTTGTAACGGATCTACGATGTCTTCTCTACCAAGGAGAGTGGTGGGGATGGTCAGATCTGTTGCATAGGCCTTGTCGAGCTTCTTAGCTTCGTGTACAAAGCTACTGCGCTTGATCCGATTTTTGGTATACCCTTTAACTCTGGCTGCCATGGGGTGATCCATGGGACATTTATACTTCTCTGTCTGAAGCAGCAATTTGCCGTCTCTTATTTCTTGAAGTGGTTGTATTCCTGTTATCTTTTTCATGAAGGCAATTGGTGTGGACTTGGTTGCTCCTGTTATGATGCGCAGTGCTTGGTTCTGGATTTTATCCAGATCCTGGCGATTGGATTTGGCTGTGGTAGACTATGTGGGGGAACTATACTCTAATTGGGGTCTCACTGTGCATTGGTTGACTTTCTTGAGTATGTGCTCATTTGCCCCCCCCCCATGTGGTTCCAGCAAGCTTTTGCATCATTGCAAGTTTTATTCGGGCCTTTCCTTCTGCTTTCACGAGGTGTGGCTTCCACGTTTGCCTCTTGTCAAAGGTGACTACCAGGTAAGTAGTCTCGTCTGCCTCAGTCATAGGAGTGTCTCCCATCCTCACCGTCCCTGCTTTCTGTTTTGATAACAATGTGAATAGTGTGGTGGATGATTTCTCTTTGTTGATCATAACACTGATCATAACACACCAGTCTTCAGCCCATGCGGTAAGCGTGTCTATTGTTTCTTGCATTCTGTATGTGACTGTGGTGGCATGCTCTTCTTTGCACTAAATCACAAGATCATCAGCATAAAGTGCCGCCTTCACTCCCCTTGACAATGCAGACACAAGGTCGTTTATGAAGACTAGGAAGAGCGTCGGGGACAGGACTCCTCCTTGTGGGACACCATGCCGTAGAAGGAACTTCTTACTGCTTCTTTTGTTTATGCTGACTCTTGCCCTTCTGTTGAATAGATATGACTTGATCCACTTCGACATGGTTCATCCAACTCCATTCCTCATCAGTTTGACTTGGAGCCCGTCAGTCCAGACTTTATCGAAGGCCCTTTGAAGGTCTATCCATGCTGTCAGGACAACCTTCTGTTCCTGGAAAGCATCTTCAATTTCTTGGGCAAGGTAGGTAGTCTGGTCCTCGGTGGAGCGGAATTGCCGGAATCCAGCTTGTTGTTTTGCAAGTAAGTTGTTCGTCTCCAGATACCACTTTAGGCGTGCGTTTACAATTCTCTCCATTGTCTTTCCAACACAGCTAGTGAGGTTTATTGGACGGTAGCTTCCAGCCTGCTACGGATCCTTGCCTTTCTTGAGAAAAGGGATCATGATGGCCTCTTTCCAGACTTGGGGAAGTTGGCCTTGTGTCCAGCTGTAATTGAAGATGTCTAGGAGTTTGTGCATTGCTGAACTGCCTAGCTGGGTGATCATTTCATTGGTTACATTGTCTGGTCCTGGAGACTTCTTTAATTTCAGCTTACTGACTGCTGTCTGTAGTTCGTGCAGTGTCAGGCTTTGGTTCATGCGGTCTGATGTCACATCATCTGTTTTCCTGCCCCTTTGTTCTTAGTTCTCTCTGTCTTTCTCTACTGACATGGATGTCACTGACATCTTTGTAGTTGCTGGCAAAGATATTTGCCGCTTGTTTACCAGTCAGCAGCTCTCCATTCTCTTCCAGAGTTACTGAGCCTCTCGCTTGAACTTCATCGTCATTCAGCTGTTTCGTTAACCTCCACAGCTTCTGGCCATCTCGCTCAAGGTTGAGTGATGCTGTTTTGTTTCTCCAGCTCTTTCTCTGGGCTTCAAGTTTGTGCCGCAGGAATTTGGCCTTGGCTCGCTGTAGTGAGAGGTTGCTTTCTTGTGAAGGGTTGCTTTCTGCTTCCACTCTGGCTTCTGTCAACTTGGTCTGGAGGTCTTCCAACTCCTCACTCCAGTATGGCTTGTAGTCTTTTCTGGCACCGCGTTGTATCGCCTTCTGTGCTGCGTTCAGTATGCATGCATTTAAGTCTTTCACAACTTTGTTAATATCTCTACCATCCACTTTTATCTCTTTGCAGAGGTCATCACTCAGACGTTTGTATAAGGTCCAGTCGGCCTTCATGTAATTCCATCTGTGGATGCTTGAGGATGAAGAGGTAGACTGGTTCATGATAATGAGAACTGGGCGATGGTCGCTTCCTCCTAGTTGATCACAGACTTCTCTCTTGATATGCCCATGGATATCTCCAGTGCAGAAAGCTAGGTCAGGGGTCGACGTTGTATGCCATCTCCTGGAGTAGAAAGTTGCCAGATCTTCAGGCTGGTTGATAAGATTAAGCTTGTTGTCATCTTGCCATTCCTCTACTTCCTCTCCCCGTCGGTCCATGTGGTCATATCCCCAGCTTTGTGAATGACTGTTGAAGTCGCCAACTACAATGAAGTTAGAATCTTCTGTTGGGATACTGTCTAGGGAAAGAGCCTTGTCATTTGGAGAATAGGGATTCACAAGCTTCAGATTGAAATCGTTCTTCCTGAGACTCAGAACCTGGAATTCAGAGTCATCCATATGCGTTTTAGTCTGAACAGCATTGATGTTGTTCCGGACTGATTTCAGGATGCCTCCTTTCTTTCTGCCTTCTCTGTCACATCGGAAACTCTGGTATCCTCTGACCTTGAAGGATTTAGCTGGCTGCAGATGAGTTTCCTGAATGCTGCAGACATTAATGTCGTGTTCATGAAGGGTATGCTCTAATTCTGTCTTGTATTGAAGACTCCTTCTGCGTTCCATTGCATCACCTTGAAAGGTTGATGTTGGTCTTTTCTCCTCCTGGGCTTGTTGTAACCAGCTTTTATTCCTCCTCTTCTCTTGGCTTGTTGTGGAATGAAGGAGGGACCCCCAGTAGCTGTGGGTGGACTCTTTCGAGGCTCAGAGCCCGGCACTGAATCTCCCTGGAGGGATCCCAAAGACTCAGCACCACATCGATTAACACTGGTTGATTGTGTATACATAGCGATGTACATGACGTCATGGTTTGATAAGGGTATGCCAATGGCCTAACGTCTCTGATTTCAACTCTCTGGGTTTTCTGTCGGGGTTACCTCACCCTTAGCCTTTGCCGATCCAACGACAAACCACAAGGCAGTGGTTTCCTACTTAACCCAGTAGGTATGGAACCTTATAACCCTGGGAACACAGGGGCCATTTTACCCTTTGGCTGGGGGTCTATTCATGGGCATCAGGGCATTTTCACACACCGTTGGGCCTGGCATGCCGCATGTCTGGGGCAGACCACCTCCGAATCCCTGTAGTTCAGCCTGAGGCCGCGAGGTGCTCAGTTGACGTGTGTCGCCACTAGGAGGCACTACATAGGACTTGTCTGTAGAGAGGCTATGTACTGACAGTGAAGACTTACGCACTCAGCTTCATTTTCGCTCAGGGCTAGCCAGTGGTATAGGCTGAAATCGAAGGTGTCAAGCACACAAGGCCCAACACTACACACACGACGCATCAACAGACCATTTGACACACGCTCAATTCTGATAACACTTGACTAACTTGTTATGATAACCAGCAGCGATCATAAACAATGCTTCGATGCACCATTGAGTAAATAATTGCCAACAATTTTTGTTAACTAAGGTTATTGAAAGGCTTGAAAAAAAACTTCTTAATTTCATGTAAGCGTATGATAACATTTGAAGAGGTTATTGAATCCTTCGTTTATCTCTTGACAATCGAGCCATAAAGACTGTTGAGCGTGTTTCGTACCACGAAGACATAGATGAAGGGGCGGATAAAGCAGCGGCACAGGTCACAGGTAGAATGGACGACCTTGAACGTGAACGTATTCGGGATAATTTGACATTTACAACATCGTTAAGTATCAGAGGCACCTCATAGGTGCTGGTGTGCCGGAAGCGGAAGACAAGTTACCAGAGACAAGGAAGAAAATGTTGCTGAAACATGTGCATGTAGCTCTGCAGCTTTCTCAGGAATCGGCGGTCACTACAAACTTTAATTTTTTAAGTGGTATATCGATCGCCGAGGAACCCCAAGAGTGTAAATGTTCGTTCTAACATGAAGAAGTTCTTATCATGAACTATATAGAATGGTCAAGTATAAGGGTGACGATGCGTTGCTTTGGCAATTACGTTCTGTGATTATGTATATGTTACCTATATTCAATACTACTGTACAACCAATAAATTACTTCACTACAACATCATTTATTGAATTGATTTACTTAAATCACTCGGAGTGTTGCGGGCCTGTTTTTTGTTTCTAAAACATGTGTTTTTAAAACTAACCCTAGTTTCAATGTAAATATATGTATAAAGAATTGATAATGGTTTGATAATGAGTGCGATAGTGCACAAACTTTGTACCGCTAGGCTCTACATAGATTTATCAAGGGTTAAACTGTAATGTTAATGAATGCAAGATGTATGTACAAGACTTAATATCCAAGATGAAAGCCTTAGTAATTTGCAAAAAAAAAAATGAAGTTCAGAAATGCCAGAAAACTCAAAACAAGGGACTTTGGCGATTTTTTAAACAAAATTACCTCGAAAATTCTTTTTGTATAAATGTACAATTATTTATTTAATCTGATTGTAAAAGGGTCGTATTTGTGTAATTCTGAGCTAAATATTTAAGTAATTATTTAATTGAGAATAGTATGCATTTTCAAAACTTTTAGTAACGATATATGTTTTAAAAGTTGCCTTTGCAATAAAAAAAATTAAAACGAAATTATAAACAAAGAACTGCATGCATTTTGAACGGATATTTTTTTGAATTGATTATTCTGTCTGTGCATGTGTGCGATGTGTTTCACGGTTTTTCTGTATCGGATTTTTTTTCTGATAAAGGAAAAAAGGTTATACTCGCTTTGCATAACAAGCGCCCTGTCAATGCAAATTATTTACCTTGACTTAAATAAACGCATCGAATTGTTTGTAATAAAAATACCATTTTCTCGAATGAGCGGTTCGGGTTTAAGAAAGATTATTCAACTTATGATGCTATTTCTATATTGATGTCGATTGTACAAAATTATTTAAATTAAAACAAATGTGTGTATGTAATATACGTCGATCTACTCAAATGTCTGTTAGCATATACCGAATTGCAGTATGGTTGAACAAGTTTCAGTCTGGGACACAAAGTAAATTGTTTAGAGAAGTATTTGCTATTTTTGCGAATGTAAATTCAGATGTTAAATCATCTTCATCTTATTCAGCGTATATTATTCACGCGGTTTCACTAAAGAAGAGACAGTAATGACGTTGATTTAGTTTTCTCAATTTGTTGAAGACCTATTATTTAGTTGACCTAAAATTTGTAGAGAATACTAGGTCGGTGAGGATTAAAGCAAAGTTTATTTTGCGAGGCTTAGAAAATCTCAACCACGAGCCTTGGCGAGTGGTTCAGATTTTCGTGCCGAGCAAAATAAACTTTGCTTTATTCGGCACCGACCTAGTATTCGATTTATCCAATCAATTTTCTTAGTCGTAAATTATTTCTATAAAAATAGAATAGGAAATCGAACTTCACGGAAATTCCCAAAGTTATTTTAAGCAAACATTGTTTCATTATTTTAATCGTGCCGAGCCTAATACATTACAAAAAGATCAGTTACTAACCTGTTTTCTGTTTATCATACCTCTACGTCCCCGATTTTTAAGTAATAATGAAAAAAACACACTAAACAACTGCAGCTTTAGCGTGAAAGAACATGCACTGTGTCGTATGACGTGTAAATAATGACGTCACGAGTACGCGCACTTAATATTTCTATATAATGTTTTTTTTTCTTTTTGAGTTGCATCATTTGTTAAAAATATATTACATCTTGGTATCAAATTGTTTGTTTTGTTGAATCTGATTCAATTTTACTAAAAATGATAACTTTATAGTTGTTCCGAGTAATATGACCATTCTCCGCCGCGCGTGACAGCCTTATTTCAGCACTGCCGAAATAGAGGAAAATTTATTCCACAGTGGTTTATTTCGACAATGCACGTCTGATGATGGGATAAAACATTAAATATGGTTTAAATATAGATGATATTCTGTTGATTTCTATTTCATTTGCTAATGGCATGTATAGTGTAAGTCATCAAGTCATCAGCTGAAGCCCAATTACTTTTCTAAACTAATATTATACTGCAAAAATTCTTAGTGGATAAATGTTAACACTGCCATAGCGAAAATAATGATACTACGGAATAGAGAAGGATTTAGAAAAAAAAATGGACCTACCGGTACATTGGCAATGTTATCAAAGTTGTTGAGAAGTTCAATGAAATAGACAAAGTTATAAATTATGCTTAATATTTTAAAGTTTACCAAGAACATTTGGTCGGTAAACTCTTAAGGCCATGAATAAATTATTGATAAAATGTAGCGACTTTGACAAAAACCAAAATTATTATGTCAGTTGTTTGACTCTTGTGAGCGTTCTCAGAAGTATGAGGTTTTAAAAACTAAGATATGGATCGCTTACTATTAGCATCATTGTAAACGTTTGCCTCAGGTTGAAAATAAACACATGCAATTTTCTGTTTATGGAGAACTAAGAAGACATCAATTGTGTGTAAACCGATTTGTTAAAACAACAAAATATTTTCTTCAAATTTTAAGCGAGGAAAAGATGCAAACTGTTTAAAACAAGTTTTAAACTAGGGTAATAAAGGTTATACGAATTTGATTTTTGTTAATGATAGGTTTGGTTATGAATTGTAAATTTCAAACGTAACCTAGTTCAAATGTAGACTCGATGACAATTTTAAACAAGCGTGGTATGGTAAATAAATAAAAACAGTTCTGTATAAGATATTTATTAAGTTTGTAAAACCTCTGTAGAATATGACAAATATTTAGACTTTATTTCTAGGTGAATGTGTTTATTTGTTTTAAGATTTAGAATCTCTGCACACCCGATGAGAATCCGAATTGACAGATATGTTCATAATAACAGTCATCACAAAGAACATTTTTGTAACGACGTTGATTTTAAAGACGAATACCACTTTTTATACCACTTTCAATCTCATGATTATATTTTCTGTATAAAAATTGAGTCATCGAAAGTCAATCTAACTAATGATTTGTATAAATGTTTGTGCTATGTAGTACCGGAGAGTAGCTCCCGCCAAGCCTTACTTGAATCGCATACATTGGATCGACATTCGAGTTTATTATAGATCTTGATTAAAAAAATGTCAATGGTTTTAATTTAATTGTTTGTGGTGACATGAACGCACATACGTCTAATTTACAAGATTTTGTCCAGCACGAGGATTGTAAACACATCGATTTTTTACCCGATGAGTATATACCTGATGATTGTAAATTGCGCTGTTCTAAAGATATTGGGCGTTTAAATAGAAACGGAATGTGTCTATTAGATTTGTGTAAACAAACCGGTCTCCGCATTTTACATGGTAGAGTGGGCAGCGATTTAGTGGGTAATTATACGTATGTTGGCAAATCAGGTTCCAGCGTAGTTGACTATGTTTTAGCATCACCTATGTTATTTGAATATATTAGTACATTTAGTGTCCATGAACCGAATATTTTATCCGACCATTGTTTGATAGATTTTTCTTTGACTTTTAATAATACAAATAGTCAAACGGACATAAATTGCAGCAATAAAATGGATCTTACATGTTATTATTTTTGGAAAAGTGAACATAAAGATACATATAATGAACTTTTGTCGTCTGAAGCATTTACTGGCAAATTGAATGCATGGGTTAATGATTTGAATACATGTAGTACAGCAAATGACATTGATACATGCATAGGGCAATTCAGTGATTCGTTTGACAAATTAATCTCTCCTCTTTTTAAACAGAAAATGAAAGTACAGAGTCAGTCTTCTAATGTGCATACTAATAAAGATTGGTTTAATGCGGAATGTGCGGAAATAGAAACAACTTTTACATATTTTTAAACATGTTCAGGAATGATAAAACCGATGAAAATAAACGTAACTTTATAGATATCAGAACGCAATATAAAAAGTGTTTAAGAAAATCCAAACTTGATCACGATAGTGGGCAAACTAAAAAGCTGTTAGGGCTAAATTTAAAAATGCTAAATTATAGTGTAAATTGTTAGACAATCAACAGTTTCTGATAAGTCCAATATAACAATAGATGCATTTAGACAATACTTTCAGAGTATTAACAACCCAGACAGCACATTTTTAACTCCAGATGAAGACGTTAAACATTTTTTAGAGAGATATGAAAATGATGAATTTAAAATAATGTTTGAAAAATTAAATGTGCCTATATCTACTCATGAAATTAATAAGACTCTTAAACACACTTTTTCTGGCAAGAGTGCTGGATCCGATATGTTTCTAAACGAATTTTTTATTCATGGTAAAGACGTTCCTATGCCGTATTTGTATACCCTTTTTAATAAAAATTTTTCATTAGGGTGCTTTCCAGCATCATGGTCTGAGGGTCACGTAATACCATTACATAAAAAAAGGCAGTTTAAATGATATCAACAACTACAGAGGTATCACATTGCTGAGTACTCTTGGTAAAATTTTCACAACAAATTTAAATAACAGATTGACCGATTGGGCCGAAGAATATTATGTATGTGTTGAAGAGCAAGCGGGTTTTCGATCGCATATGAGTACACTCGATAATGTATTTCTTTAACACGGTTTATTAACGCATGTTTTAAATCAAGGCAAACAGTTATATTGTGCTTTTATAGATTTCACTAAAGCATGTGATCATGTTGTAAGAGGCAATTTATGGTACAAGCTAATTAAACTAGGCATACGTGGTAATATACTCAATGTAATGAAATCAATGTATAACTCAAATCAAAAGTTAAACATAGTAACACGTTAAGTGATAGCTTTGAGTGCATGCTAGGGGTCAAGCAAGGTGAGTGTTTGTCGCCATTTTTATTTTCCATGTATCTTAACGACCTAGAACAGGACTTTCACATGAATGGGTTAAATGGAATAGATATTATTTTTTTTTAATGTTTTTACTGCTTTACGCGGATGATATAATTATTTTTGCTAATAATTCAGATGGACTCCAAAGGGGTCTAGATTTATTACATGAGTATTGCCTCACATGGAAGCTAGTAGTAAATACAGGTAAGTCTAAAATAATAATATTTCGCGAAGGCGGTCGTAATGCAACCAATTATTTTCGTTATAACAACGAAACTATAGATATCGTCAACCGTTTTAATTATCTCGGTGTTGTTTTTACGTCTGGAGGGTCATTTTGCGACGCCACAAGCACACAATCTGGACAAGCTCTTAAAGCTATTTTTAAACTGAAAAAGTATTTATACAAATTTACGGAAATCCCATTAAGCAACAAACTTGAGCTCTTCGATAAACTTATAACGCCAATATTGAATTACGGTAGCGATGTATGGGGCTTTATTAAGGCTTTTCCAATAGAAAGGGTTCATATGCAATTTTGCAAACAATTATTGGGTGTAAAAAATGCAAACAAAATGATTTTGTATATGGTAAGGTTGGACGTGTAAATTATCAATCCAGAAGATATTTAAATATTATTAAATACTGGGTAAAACTTTTAAGAACTCCAGAAAACAAATTTATTAAGAAAATATATTTAACTCTATTAAATGATAGCGTCGTCTATCCTTTATAGAAAAATTGGTGTACATTATTAAAGGATGTGTTAAGTAATTTGGGATTTTATGACGCTTGGCTCTTCCAGGATGTTGGTAATGTGAACATTTTCATATATGCCTTAAGACAACGACTGAGCGACACATTTATCCAAAACTGGAATAATAGGCTAGAAAACTCCAGCAAAGCTAACTTATACAAACGCATTGCAATATTTCAATATTTCGTTTTCAACCGTACCTAAATTATTGTCAAATAAGTAAATTCCGAATTAGTTTGTCTAAAAAGTTTCATTTTGTCCTTGAGTGCAGTTTATACTCAGAACTAAGAAAACAATTCATTCAGGGGCGTTCCTGAGGCTATTTCAGCTATACGCACGATCGAGCAGCGAAGCTGCGAGTGGAGGGTATGTTCGGGACGAGGTCTCCTCCTCCTGCTGGGATGGTTTGGGACAATTTATTGCAGATGGTGCGTTTTTGGTGTTATCTTTCAGCCAAGTTTTGGCAATTTTATTCATCAATTTCTTGCTTGAAAATGACCGATAAAGGGAAATATTTTATTTAACATTGTCAACAGCAAATATACTTTCGACCATAATTTCTTTGCTTAGTTCAAGTGTCAATGCTTAAAAATCAAGAAGCCTTATTGCGTGGGAGAGAATGGATCCGTAGTTGCATAGGTGTGCGAGGGTGTTCAACACCATTGCTGGCGGGAGTATTGAGTTCTCCACTAAAAAAAATTGGAAATTTCTTTGCAAATGGTGTAATTTTGTGTTGCATTTCATGCACATTTTGGCAATGTTTATCCTCGAAATTTAGCTTGAACAAATTGAGAAAAATGAATATATTCAATAAACATTGCCAACTGCAAATATGCTTTTGACCATAATCTGTTAAGTTTGAGTGTCAAGACTTTTAATCAAGAAGCCTATGACTGATAGTGAATGGTTATGTAAATGTGATGAATTGTGTGACTCTTGCTTCTTCCCCCAGAGAATGTTGGATTTCATTGCAGAAGGAGCGTTTTGTTGTTATCTTTCAGCGACATTTGGTAATTTTATTCCTCAATTTCTTCCTCTAAAAAAGTAAAGGATTTAGCATGGTTTCCATGGAAACCTTTTCCATGTCAGTGTATTTGTTGCGACTCTGTAAAAATGTAGTGCCACGCCCACGGCGTGTGTATTTGCTTAGACGAGTCGTCAAACCTGGTGCGACATGGCTCCAAAAACTAAGTCCGTAATTATTTTCTGCTGAAACTGATTTTATTTGGGGTATTTGATAACAGAAAATTAAATTCGTTTTTAATTGAACTGTAAAAGAAACACTCTTTGAATTAAACAACTGCATGCTCGCTGAGTCTTGAGCGAGCATAATAAACTTTTATTTTACTCGTAGATCTATAAATCGACTTACTTTAAGGGAAATGTAAAGCTGTGAATATTTTTCCCCTTATCTGTCAAAAGATCTAGCTTCTGAGTATCATATAATGAACATGTTTCGCTGACGCGATCTCTAAACCATCTGGATAAAACGGAGCGTCCCCCCCCTCGCCAACATTTTGAAAATTTGCGCTATGTAAAGTTGTAAACATAATCTGGTACCCGTGTCCGATTATTGGTTCCCAAACTATTAAAGGGCGACAGCACAGTCGTGGAACGAGTTTAGTTTACACAGTGATAACTACCCAACATCAGTGAAAAAAGACTTTACTACGTATGTTTGGAGTTAAGACTGTTTTGTTTTTTGTACCCAATTTTATTTTCTAAAAGTGGACGCCTTGTTTGCTTGTTTACATAATTATTACCCTAACCCCCCATAGCCCTCACTTTTATTGCATTTTTCGAATTTGAAGAGTTTTCATTTTTTAAAGTTTGAAACTGAATTATACGCACGGGCGTACTGCCGTATGCCTAGGTACGCCCCTGACATTCCATCATATTTTCGACACACACCAAATATGTATAAATTCGTAGAACTTATTACGTCAGAAAATAAATTGGTGATTAAAAAATTGTGCATATACATTTTTAACGCATTTCAAGTTCGTACAAACAACACATATATAATGTCAAACTAATTTCATTATATGATTACAAATATTGTGTTCTATTTTATGAAAGTATCAATTAAGCAACCAATATTCATGTGTACTTTCCCCCATGTTAAATATTTATAATTATGTAAAATTCATAATGATTTTTGTTACGATTGATAATTTTCATAATCTTATATCGTTTATGATCCATTTATGTGAAGTGCGATATCACTCTCATGCGCATTGTATGTCAAACACGTACAATAAGCTGTCTATTTTGTGTTATTTTTTCTTTGACGCGCATAATTGTTTAATCTCAAGGCAGCTGGCCTTAGTCTTAGAAAGAAATATTAAATGTCCTTTTTGATCTTATCATTTATTTAAACATTTCATAGCCTTATGGCTATTTATTTTTTCAATTTCGAATAGGTTTCCGATACAAGGCGCTAGCAAAAATGTAAAGTTTAAGTTATGTCAATATGAAGTATCTTTTTATATATATTATTGTTTAGCTTTCATAATAACTTTTTAAATCTCTTTTCGAATAAATAGTCGAGTCTATGCTAGTATTTAATAGTAACTTTTATACAGTCAAGAAATCTGGCCTAAGTCTTAGAAAGGAATATTATACGTCCTTTATGATCATTATTATAATTGTGTTATCTATTTAAAAATTTTCAAGCCTTATGGCTATCTATTTTTCGATTTCGAATAGGTAGCCAAGACAAGGCGCTAGCAAAAATGTATAGTTTCAGTTATGTCAATATGAGAGTATTTTCTTATATTTATTAGGTTTAGGTTACATAACTAGCACTTAATAGAAACTTTTTATACAGTCTGTAATAGAGCCTTTGTAACAATAGATATGTATAATACATACAAAAAAGAAATATCATGCTTTTACTACTCTAATGTGTAATTATAAAGAATCATAGTTTTTCGTTCTATGTTATATAATCTGATTACATGAATAAAGAATCATAGTTATTCATTCTATGTTATATATTCTGATTACATAAATAAGTATTCACTAATAACGAGGTGGTCATTATTCACTTTACAGGCACACATAATTTTACAAGCCCGCATTTTGCCTGTTTATATGTTATCCAACGAATATTTTTTGTGATGCATGTCATGTATAATTATCATTATTATAATTATCACAATTATTACAGGTTTGCTTTAGCGGCTATATTTGTCATTTCATCAATAACGTTGATGCATTGTATGCCAATGTACATGTAATACATTGCATAATTATCATTATAATAATTATTACACGTTTGCTTTAGCGATTTTAGATGTGACTACACCAACAATTTTGAGTTGCATGTTATGTAAATTTACATGATATACTCTGCATCATTATACTAGAAAATATTTGTTAATATAATTATTATGATGATTATTATTAGTAGTCGAACAAGAAGTATTAGTATTATTAGTATAATTAGTATTATCATAACTAGTGGTAGTATTTATATTTCAACTGCCATACATTGGTATCCTTATATATTGCATATTTGTAAACACTGTATGTATAATCATTGTCCACTTGGGCTGTTATTGGCCTTCTGGATCTGATATGAAATAAACATAACATATGCATAAGTGTTTTTACACTGATTTAAGAATCAGGTATTAGTATTAGTTTCATATGACGAAGTAGCCTTTTTCAATGAATGTAAATACATTTATGACGCTTTTGTTATACAAAATAAGATCCTACCCCCCCCCCCCCCCCCCCCCCGATTGTGTTTATAAGTATTTTTATTGATTAAGAAAATATTATGTGATATAGTATTCGGTTGTTATACCTTTGAACATGACAGACAACATTATGTATTCTGCAGTATGAATACGAGAAACTATCGTACGAGTATTAATAAACTTACTCTCTGTTTATACGTGCACACATTTGATACAATGATGTGTTGTCATCATTCTTCGTGTGAAATCGTCTTGTTTTACAACTCGAATTCCATCAATCAATATAACTATATTTAATATATACTGATATACATAGATTAAGTATCTGTGTCTTGCCTAGATAACTTATTTGATTGTATTTTATTGTATACGTCGTTAATACATACAATAAACAATATTTATTCAATATAACCTTAACGCGCATCTGGTTTGCTTAAAAGCCGTCAGTAACTTCAAAAAAGTCTGAGTAGCCAACATGTTTATACATTGAAAAACACAGTTTGGAAACTGAATGCATGGCTGATTATTCTTATAAATACATGCTATAAAATCTGTTGACATCATATGACAACTAAAAATAAAGAAGGATAGTTATAGCCGATAACCCATTTATGACTAGCGTCTAGAAAAAAAGGCCTTTGCAAACAGCGTAGACCCAGATAAGACGCCGCATGATGCGGCGTCTCATCAGGGTCTGCGCGGTTTGCATAAAGGAATTTTTGTAAGAAATATTCTAAATATAGAAATAAATATACTAGTCTAGACATCCCTAATTTTTGGAAATAAATTGATCCAATTAAGAAGGATGGGAGAGTCCACTAGGCATAAATGGGTTAAGCATCATGATTGTAGGTATCAAAAACATTTCTGTAATCTATGTAATCTATGTAATTTCTGTAATCTATCTATCCACACACTAATTTTTCATTTCTATTGATGACTTTTAAAAAAAAAAATTGCATGTAAAATAAAAATTACATTAGCCGTATAAATGTTTTTTAAGTTCATATTTTCAAAATATACAGGCATTTCCTTCTCATAATGTATCAATATAACTACACAATACTAGAAAAACTTAGCAGTGATGTTGACAAGAGTTGTCCCTCTGTTATCAGCTGTCGCAGTTTCAAAGTTAATCCGTGATGCAATTACTCACGTTATTTGATAACCGAACAGACCCCGCCGCGCGGGAAAAAACTTCGAAACATTTGGCAGTCGTCAGTTGGTAACATCTAGCACTAACTTCGCAAATTGAAACAAAGTCAGAAAGTTTGATGGAATGTAGATCAAAAATTGAAAAATAAGTTTCTTATTGATATTATAGTAGTAAGTTCATAACGTTAGTGCCTTATACACAACAAGCATTATTTGTGTATGTCATCATTAATTTTACTGAAATACGTGTTCATAATATAGAGTACTTACACAGCATAGTCGATGTAAAGCAAGAATATTACGGATGCATGAAATATTCAAGAAAATGTCCGCAAGCCTCGTCCTAGGCCATTCGTGTTCACATATGTTACACAAAATGCAAATATGCTATTTCGTTCGTGCAATCATCGCTGTGGAGACATATTTATGAAAGAAAATATTATTGAATAAGGTTAAGATAATAAGATCGGAAAGAAAATTCTATTTAAAAAAAAGGTTTGCACTTTAATGCTATTACATGTTAATCATTCGCCTGAATAGCTTAATGCTAATGCTATACGTAAAACCTGGTATAATTAATTAGTACCATATGCCAGATGGTCTATTCATGATTAATCATTCGGAAACAAGAACAGAAAAATAAAAGATGAGGATTTCCATTTTGACTGCGCAAATGTTCAAGTATATTCTTGCTTCAATGGTTATGCATGCCAAATGAATAGTACAATATGTTACATGTTCGTTTTATATGAGCTCTGTCGATTCTTTGTTGAATGTTCTATTGCATTTCGAGCGCCCTATACAATTTTGATTATAAGACACATTCCTGACGTTATATTTAATTCATTACCTTTTATTAGGCGGAAACAACTTCGACCACGTTTCAGTGCGAAATGTAATTACGCACTTTCATTAAAGTTTATAGATGATTGCCCATATTTATGAACCCGTATTTATGTTCACGGAAAAAAAACAATATATAAAGAACAGTATTTCATGTACTTCAACTACTTTTGCGTATATAAGAACTCGTTTTTCATTTTCAAGTTAAAAGAACTTTAACCGTTTTCGTCGCTGCAAGAACTAAATCGCAGATATGAGAGGCTTTGTCGTTTGTTTCCTGTTGGTTTCACTGGGATTATTCCAGTTCTCAGGTAAATGGTTACAATATTTCAGCTGCGTCAAGATTAAGTTATACTTGGTAAATGAAATACATCATTGAATTTACAAAAAAAGCTAAACATCTAATTGAATTGGTAATATATATTATAACGAACAATTTAGGCTATTTGTGAATTTCTTAATAACCACAATCACGTACACGTTTTCAACAAAATGGTTCAAATATCGAAAATTCATGCAAATAATACACGTGTTCCGTTGAGATTTATTTTGTTTTGCAACATGCAAAGTATTATCCCCAAATGTGTTAAGGGGTTTCTCATTTGTCGTATTTATATATAAAAATCAAACGGAATTTTAAACTCATTTATTTACGTATAATTACATTTAATTTGTAATCAGCAGCAGCTTTTTGGTTGAATGTTTGAAAGAAGTGTTTGATATTTAAAAAAACAAATTTAAAAGTATTTCCATATTTATAGTATCACCGAATGCACCAAGAAGTAGTATTTTGTGGTTTTGTTGCTTTTTTATCTCTAGTTATATTTACCCATTAAGGCTATAACTGCATATTTAATATGCGTTATATATTTTACATGAAAATCAAATTTAAATAAACGCAACAATTAACATCAACTTCTAAAATTCATTTTATAATATTTGACATATCTATTATTGTTAATGCATATGTATAGATAGGTTAATATATTCATTTAGTTTTTAGATTTATACAGTATTAAATGAATAAGCTCATTCCTATATGCTCTTTCTATAAAAGCATGCTCACCGGTGTACACCAGATTCGGCATCGTGAAACCCATTGAAGTAGCTGAACCAGTTCTGGACAGGTATATATTATTGAATATGTGTCGGTTGTATTTACATTTTGGTTTATTGCAATGCATGTGTATCCACAGGCAAAAAACTAATTTGAATATAACAAAAAAAATAATCAATATAAAGGACCAATACTAGCAACATGTTTCGGCAGCGAATTTGTAAATAAAACAATATGATATAATAATTGCTGCTAAGTGCAGTATATTTGATTTCATCGTCTTACCCAGCGCCACTGCAAACAATGCTTATAATATCAAAGATTGTTTCAGAAGCAGATAAAATGACCATTCTTAAATACAAACCATGATATTATGATACGCATGCCGCATTAAGGCTTATTTTATAAATACATCGGTTTTGATGATGATTGGAAAATATTTGTTATTTTGAGTTAAGAGTTCAAATAAACGTTAAATAACCCTGTCGATAACTATACTCTTTTTTGTCAGTAAGAAGTCATATTACTAAGACTAATGATGACATCTTATGTTTAAACATTCTAGTTAAGCTGCAAAAGAAAGTAAATGTCTGATTTTTGCAGAGGGAAGCGAGATATTCCGTTCAAGTTACCCGGCGCTGACGTTGTCAATGGAAAGAAAGAAGACGTGTGAACATCCAGTTTTATTTAGCAACTCGACGTTCGATTGCTTCGTTTTATTATAAATAAACTTTTCACACGAAGTAATATCTATATACACATAAACATGCGTTGTTCATTCGTTTCCCGTTAATAATCTATCTTCTATTTTTAATTCTCTGTCATTTAAGGCGAATTTGCTAATTTGCGAAAATTAACAATATTATGTTCTTTGATGTTCAACAGAACCCGTTCGCCCGTTTTGGTAAATGAGTATGTACACATTTGTTACACATTATTAATTAACTATCCCGTGCATGTTAATACGCTCATGAAAATATCTGTCGTAAAACTAACCATAATAATGAATGAAAAATAATAATTCATTTTTTTGAAATGCTGGTACTTTGGTTAGCACTATTTCACAAAGGCTTAAAGTCAAATTTCATGTAACTCGCTAGATTGTTTTGCAAAATTGTTCAAAATCGCAAAACCTAAGTCACTAAATTTTCGATGGATCACATTATTTTGGTAACTATCTATGTCCACTTGGAAAATAACAATGCTTTTTACGATTTAATAAACAAACATTTAATCGCAATTAACGTGAAATACCAACTATTTTGCATTTTGATAACATCAGTTGCAAATTTATAGAATAGTCGAAAACATTATGAATAGGGACTCAATTATAACCTTTTTTTCCGCGAAGGTACATATAAAAATGACAGCGTTAACGAGGTCAGCTATTGAAATGCAAATTATTACGACTTTCAATATAAGGATATAAAGGTTAAGCAGATGATTATACAAGCAGGCAAATGTATGTACCAAGGTATAATTTAAGTCTTCTGCAATAGCATATGATCGCAGCATATTTAAGCTTGGCAATGAGCTGTATGAGAGTTCAGTTCTACCATAAATTAGTTTCATTGTTCGTCGATAAACGTTACTAGATGGAAAAACTGCCTGAGTATATGTATACTTACGCACAAATATTTTTTGGATGGTATTTTACAAAAAATAATGAAAAGGTTCCGTTCAACTGTTCTTAAATAGACTGTATATGATGCCTTCCATATTTTCAAATGGTTGTGGCCAGTATTTAGCCTGGTCACGGTTCACACACTTATATAGTATACTCGATGGTTTATTGATGTAGAAAGGCATTAAACACTCACAAAAAGTCTTGAAAAAAAAAACAATACATGCAATCTAATGAATATTTCATAAACGAGCGACCGATCCATACCTTAATCGAAAACAAACGCCAATGGAGTGTTATCTGGACATTAAATTCAATTTACAATACAGTCTTTTTCTTCACATTTTGTTTACTTTGTAGAAAATTGTTCTGCAATACAGAAGCCTACAATGTAAGAGAAAAATATGTCAACTCAATTTATGTTAACATATAGTATACTATTTATGGTAAACATTTGCATTCATTATACAGGCGGGACCTTTAGGAATAAAATAACTCTTTCAAAGCGACTTTAAACACAGAATCCAAATGTGATTCCACACTGTGGAATCGCGTTGCTCAAAAAGATCTGTACGCTTTTGTTATCATGAAAAAAGTTTGTATATATCAATCGAAAGCATGAAAAAGTCGCTGTTATAACAAAAGAAAGAAAAAGAAAAGAAATTTAAAAAAATATATATCGTAGATATAATTCTTCAAATCATATCAAATGTTTGACACCTGATATTACGAGAACATGTAAAAATAAATCTAAAGAAACAACATAAAGGCATAAAATAAAATATACGAAAAAAACTGTGAACAATAGATTCTTCAAAAGGCAGAGATATGGATATATATATGGATATTTCGGGATATAAGCAGTATATGATGTCTTAAAAAATATTGAGAACATTGCTTAAATTGTTGCTTGTTCAAGTCTCTTCTACAAAAAGAGGTTTCTCCTCTACGTTCAATATCCGACGGTTCAACAGACAGTATCAACTGTGAAGGCACGGTTTGTTAATATGAACAAATTTTAATTGGATTCGAGCAAAGTAATGACTCCAGTAATGCAAATGCAACAATTGTGTTCGAATTTGCTGCTCTTTTTTCAAAGTAGAATTGATTCGATTGCGCTTCCAAAATCCTATTGGTATGTCCTATGATATTTCCTATCTCCAGGTAACAACAAAATGTCGATTTAATTGTTGACAAGACATTTTTTATAGACATAAAAGTATGAAGAGATACGTTTACAGTCATATAAAGAACGCAATCAAAGGCGTATCATTCCATATAAATAGTTATTTGTGCTGAAGCTCACAGACAATCAAACATCAAAATATTTGTCTGATTGATTAAATCAATGTCAGTGTTTTTGTTGTTGTTTTTTATTTCAGCATATTTTTTTTTATTTTCTTCGTAAGATATTACAGACATTTAGACATTAAACATACATACAAGCACATTTTATACATAGTATTTTAAAAACATGTATTAGAGGGGTATATAAACTACTGTTTCCGTTAGATACAATGTACGTTCAATGCATGCATGTTATTAACAGAATATTTTAGAACAACTATTTGAGTACAGCACACATGAAATTATAAAGCATACATTCATTTTACAATTTATAGCACTGTAACAACGAATTCTCCTTTACATATTATACAACTTTAGTTGTAGGTATGTATATCTTTTATATGTAATATATTACACATTCGAGGGGTAACTTAAGTGCTGAATTGCATATTGTTTAATACATTAAAGTGCAGACTTCACAAAATATTTGGCGATTTAATAATATCCATAGTATCTTGATCATGTTTTATGTATAGTAAGAGTTGTCATTATGGGAGATGTCTACAAATATTTGTATAAGCGACAAGTCTCGTAATTCCACTGGGGCTGGTGAGGTCAAAGCTTAGACCGTTTGTCTACGACGTCGGGTATATGTTTTACTACGAAATATTCTGTCAATACACATGCCATCTAAGAACAGATTGGTGGAAAAAATAGGTTTTAAACAGGTAAGATTATGCTTTTCTAATAACAAAACTCTGACTTGAAGCACAATGACATTTCATAGGTCTGTAACATCAAAATATGTTCCAAAATGTGTCTGGTTTATGCGGTTAAACATGGCATATACCGCTGATTTATCAAACCGAAGTCAATTTTTAATTTAACAAATGCAATTAAGGTTTACAACTTTGTTTATTTGACACAATTTTACAATTTCTATATTGATCGGTGTATCCTTAAGCCATTGGTGTGTTTAGAAATGTATAGTGTGACCCAGTTATGAGCAATAAAGGCTGGATAGTATTATTGGGCATGATCATGTGTCTGACAGTATACGTATATACGTATGAAACTTCGTTGAGTAACCTATGCATTATATTTGTAGTTCGTTGCACAACCAATACATACTCTGTGCAAAACCTATACATAAGCGAATCGTAATTTTCTACGAAACAAAGCATTTGAATAATTAAAATATATGTTCGTAACCTGTTTTGTACTTTAAAATGTCTAATGTACAGTGTATCAAAGTAACATGAAGTTTCCTTTAAGTTAAGTTACTGTGATTGACTATTTTAACAGAATAACCACCTTATGCATTACTTCAAATTAAAATATTTCGATTTTGGCTCAAAATCAATGTAAAGGTTGCAACTAAGTGCATTTGTAATTAGTTTCTTATTGAAAAAAAATACTTACCATAACTGGATGTTCCGTTCTCTAATCCATAAATACCAGAAAAGATGAAACTCGCCTGATTAAGTAGTGTATTGACACAATGTTTCGTAGTAAGACATATACCCGACGTCAAGGACAAACAGACTACGCTTTGACCTCGTCAGCCACCGCATTCATAATCTGTTAACTGTGGTTTTATATATTTATAAATTATGCTTCATACTATTTACAAGTCCAAAAGTTGAGGGGATTCTGTTTTTCTTCTAACAATGAAAAATCGTTTAATTTCTTGACACACAATGTTTCAATCATTCATTTTTGGGGTGGTGATTCCAAGTATAAGATCTTGACATGTAATATCAATAGTTAAGCTTAGCCTTCTTCTATGAATAGTCTCAACAACACATTTAACAATTTGTTGGGAATATGAACAGTACCAGAACAAGTGTATAATATTTTCTACTTCATTATTACAAAACGTACATAGATTATTGGCAGCAATTCTCATTTTGGACATAAGAGATTTCGTTCCTCAGATTATGTGTGAAATACATAATACAGACTTTTATAATCTGGAACCATCTAATATATGTATCTTCATAAAGGTTGAACACGAGTTCATGTGTGGTTCTCCAGTCAATATCAACAAATTCTGAGTTTCATTTTGTTTGACAAGCTGCATACCCGTAGCCAGGGGGTGCGTTGGGTGCGTTCGCACCAAATGTTTTTTGACAAGTAAAAAAAATGTGTACTACAAGTTGCACCCAACTTTATTCGACGCAAAAACGGTTATTTATCTTTTCCTTGAATCCAGTGAGTCTTCGTATTTAAGCGTTACAATAATGTTGAATTCAATAGGCTACAGGTCACCATATAATTGAATTTCTCTATTAAGTCATTACCAAGATATACCGTGATTTTTATTTACAATTTTTAACCGCAGAATTGCTGAAATCAATAGAAGTTTTGACAGCAACATGTGAGAAGATCTATGCGGTTATAATGAATTTAAACCGTTATAACATTTGATCAGGTGGACTTTAATGTTTAATGTTAGTGTTTAATGTCCATTAAATGTGACGGATCTTGAGCATAATGGGCAAATACGTCCTTTTTTCAATGACCTGGTAAACACTGAGACTTTGTGACCAAAGGGCCAGTAGTTTGTATTTATAGGGTCTTTACGCAGCCTTAAGTTTTATATGTTTCTGAAATTCGTTTAGAAAACAGATAACTTATTTGTTAAAAATAGTTGACAACAGTAAAAGTAACCAGTTATACCAGTTTGTTTCTGTTTAGTATTCAGGGTGCAGAATAAGCCTGGTTTTCAGGTATTTACACACGGGCTGGACAGAATGTAAACACACCGTTCAGAACTTTATTTTTACAAATATGTCACGTTGTTGAAATATATTTGCAAAAATCTTTAGTGCATAAAAGACAGTTTTTCTTGCCGTTTGTGCCGATCCTTGAGAATACGTCTGAAATCAGTGACAAAAATTCAATTTGCGTGAAGGATATTTGTGCAGTATAAATGAAATTTTTGAAAAAAGAACACATGCTTATTAAATAAAATAATGCTGATGTATTTCACATTGACAAACGCAGCTTAAAAATCTATCTTTTATGCACTAGTTAAAATTCTTAAGGAAAATTGTTTTACAAAGTTATTTGGCACTTACCGGTGTGTTGACTTCCATTTACAAAGTCACGTGATCCTGCACCTTGGTATTGATGTTAATTAGAGATGACCCAGTTTTGCTAAACAGTGTTTGTTGTACAATGCACTATTTGCACGTTTTGAGCAATGCTAGGCCTCTGGTACTATACATAGTAGCAGACAAACAGTCAAATATTTCCTTTTAATTTGCTTGACTTATGAATGGAAAAATTTAGGAATGGTATAATACACTTATTGTATAAAGATTCCAATAAATAATGATATCGCACCCCCCTTTTCAAAACCCTGGCTACGGGCCTGAGCTGGAATGTAATTGTGTTTTATTAGTATTTTATAAATATGTTGTTTATTATTTCGGGCGGCTTACTTTTTTCTGTATGTATGTTGAAAATATAGGCCATTGAGTTTTATTTTCAAAACTCAGCATATCCCTAAAAATGTTCTACATTGTATATATTTATTTAAAATGTAAATAAATCCTTGGTATAATAAGAATTTTACGTTTTTTCCGACATTTTCGTTCAAATATTCTTTGGAAATAAAGCAATTTCTTTCTGCCATTATATCTCTCACAAAACGATTACCTCTGTCATAAAGACTTTTAATATAACAAATGGCTCTTGTGATTTTTAAAATTATGATTGCAAAATAGAGGCATATCCAGAACATCATTACAATTTATAATAGGCAGCTTTTCATCAAGCCAAAATTTATTTTTCAAGTGTAAACATATGTTATCTGCATACATTTTGCCAGTATTAGACAGAGATTAGAAATCGTTTATCGATTTAACTATTGTATAACAATTTCCCTCGCCTGACAATAATACTAGTTTGTACACTTCATTTAACAAGGTTAAATGGTCGCAGGATTTTTAGATAACATCTCGGCTTGTTTTCTTTTGGAATGTAAGTTATAATGCCATGCCTTTGTCTTATGGACAAGGAGTTTGTAATAAAAGCATAATTCATACGTCTAACTATGAAGTGACCTACTTATTCGAAAACGCCTTAAAAAATTCAGCAGTGAATCCATCCGAGCCAGGACTTTATCATGTTTCATCTTTTTCAGTGTTATGGATACTTCTTTAACATTAAGCAGTCCTTCTAATAAATCAGATTGAACTTTATTCAATTTGTGTATATTAACATTTGATAAATCAGCTTTTATATCATATTCAATTTCGTTGTCAATTTTTGTATAGTGTTTTATTGAATGAACCAGCTTCACTTAAAATATCATTTTGCTCATTTCACTTAGTACCATTTTCTTATTCAATAAAAGGTATCGATTTGTTTTATAATGGTTGGATATAAGTGAGCAAAAGTTTTAAGAGGGTTTTTCATCAATTTCGATCCATTTAGCTCTAAAGCGAATAAATGCTTCTTTAAGCTTATTTTCCCAATATTTACTAATTCATTGTGTAAGGCAAGAAGTTGGTCTGCATTAGTTACATTTAATGATGTTTTAAGTATATAAATTTCAAAATTAAATTGTAGTGATGGTGTATGTTTAGTTTAGTTTTATTTGATGAGAAAGAAATAGTTTTTCCTCTTATTTCCATAAGTAGTGTTTCTGGAAACAACTGGTCATTGATAACAAACTGTGTGTTTCTGTTGCCAATGTTTTCAAATGTTAAATCTGTGTCAGTGTTACCAATTTAAGAACTTTATAACTATAGCAACACAAACGTTTGCTGCTGATGTAAAATTGTTCCGTTGCCATGTTTGGAAGTCTATACCTATAGTGTTAGATAACATACACGGTTAAATTGATTGATATAGCATATATTTGGTAAAAAAAAGTAGTTTACATAGTATTTACCTATAGAAAACTTGTTATTAAAACAAGCAAATTGCGTAAAGAGATATGAGTTGCGTACACCGGGCACGATCATTTCTCGAGTAAATATTTCATACAATTAAAAATGAACATGAACAAATAAAAATACTTTGCATCGGTTTCAATGTTTTTGTTGTTTATGAATTTATTTTTCCATTACATCGGGACACATGTTAGCAAATTTATATTATAAAATTATATTTAGCCGATAAAGGAGCAATATATACATAATAAGTATCATTTAACCTTTGAAAGTATAACAGTTTGATTTTTTTTTTGCGTATATCAATTTGTGAATTAATATTTAATCCGCATTGATGAATGTTTCACGACTGTTTGATGTTTCCTTACAATTGGTGGAGAAAGCATATTGTAATTCGTTTAACTATTTTTATTATTTAAGATATTGATAGTTGAAACATGTTAGATTGAAATGACGATTTGGAAAAAAATGGTGCTGTTTTTTGTCCGTTCCTTACATTTTACTTGTATAACGTATTGATGTAAACGAACAAACTATTTGCTGTCAATTAATTTGACGGAGAATATAGACAGTATTTTATCTTGTATAAAATAAGCGGGCGAAAAATAACTCGAATTACAAAGTCATAATATGTGGCAAAATTCTTGCTAAAAGCGTTTTTTAATTGCTTACACAATAGTCATAATTAATACAGAACAGGTTTGAGAGCTTTTTTACCGAGTTTGCTAAAGAAATGTCATATAAATGTCACAGTTAATGTTAATTTTAAATCTAAAATAAATAAGATATTGTCACACGTTTGTAATATATATGATTTTAAATTGATGTCAATTTCGCGATTAATGTCTTGATTAAATGCCGTCGCGCATACTTTTTCTTTTTCTTCATTTAGCAATGCATTATACTGTTGTTTTAATTCAACATTCTTTTTTTAAATGGTCTGATTAAACATATTGTTTTTATTACAAGAACATTTTGTGAAGGGGATTTTAAAATCGAATTTAAAATATATGTCATTGTTTTATACCAGGGGATAAGTATACTTTTTTGGACGTGCCACCCGCTTGGTATGCACAAGAGTTATTATTACTGAAGGACAATCTACCTGGTCTTATTCGTGTCTTGTTGTTCTGATCGGGTCTGCAACTGCAAGCTGCCATGCTCATTTTTCTATGGCTGCTATAGTGAACGCTCCGTGATTTTGTCAAGGATCTTTTGCTTAAAATCAAATTCTCCGCGATCCCAATCAATCGTGTGCATGCCAGTCGTTTTCTTTAGCTTGTATTCGGCTATACGTCGCTTTGCACACTCACTTTTCTAGGCATGATATAGATGATAATGACGATGCCAAACTGAATTTTCATACTTCCACATCTTATTACATTTGGTAGCTCCTTGTTTACTGATACAATAATTTGGATTTTCGGTATGCTAATTTGCAGATCCCATATAAAAAATAACCATAAAGACGATCAATAAACATTTGTAAAACTTTCGCCTATTGCAACCAAATTTTGGCAAACAGTAGTAGAATCGAACATATGTCTTGAATATTTATTCACACGTTATGTCTAATATGAAAATATAAACATTTCAAGATCGTCTACAGTGAGAAAAAGGAATCAACGATGAAACCACCCACTGTCATTGTCCAACTGGAGTATGAAAATATAACGAGTATGTTTTGCAATTTCTAACACAACATTTGACTGATTGGTACATTCTGCGTATATTTCGCAACATGTTGCCCTCGTTGTTGACTTATATTACTTTAACCATATTGAATTTAAATCTATACAACTGTACACAACTTGGTTATGTGTGACAGGTGTGTTGTTCGCACTCGATAACATTTCCATGGGGCAAAGAAGCAAGCCCCAGTTGAAAATGGCTTCTCAGATCAATCGAAGATTGTTAACACAGGGCTGGGAAAAGAGATATGCGGCTTAGTGTTATTACACAATATTTACATTCATTAATTCAAAGATAAAAATCAATAAAATATTCGGAAATACAATTAATGCATATCATTTAATGCAGACACACAACATTGTCTATGAAACAAAAACTGTAACGCTATTCACAAAATCAATACAAAATATGGCAAATAAATATTTTCACAAAACAAACATACATACAAATACTGCATTACCGAGTGTGCTCAATCATTATAAAACATTTTCTGTAACACAGATTTTTAGCTTTTAACTTAGAATTGTTTTAAGAGCGTGCTGTAAAACTAGCGCTCACAAAATATTACGCAAATAACGAGACGATTAGTACGCATATCACGGTACACACGATGTTTGTCGCTTTTAATTAATCATGAGTGTACTAATAATAAGTGTTCATTAATTTTTTACAAGTAATAAGCTGTGGTTTAATTTTTCCAAGGTTATATTATACAGGACAGAGGCCGTAAATTGTGCATATGGAATATGAAAATAAGCAAGATTAACCATCAAAAATAAAATACGATTTATTTCTTAAAGGATGCTGTTTAACAGTATTTCAATTAAATATTTATCTTTTTTTCATTTGTCTGCACATTGCTTTTGTGCGCTGCGTTTTATTTCGTAAGAAAAATGCAAAAAAAACGTATTGCTTTATACGAGTTCTACATTAACATATGTAAGCATATATACCGAATGATATGTGGACCAGATCAAGGGTATGTGTAAAATGTATGTTTATGTATTTTATGAGTCACCAACTGACACTGAAATAATCACAGTTACATTTGTTTTGGTTTTATATCTGACACAAGTGTATCTAAAAGGGAAACGAGACGAAATTGCAAACTTATTTTTGACACTGATAGAAATGATATAAAGCAGTTTGTCAAACGAAAGAAGTTGCTGCTATGACTATCCCATACAAGCTCAATGGAAGCAGTTGTTATGCACAATCCCGAAGTATGATTTTATTATAATTATATTTTTGTTAAAACTATTACAGATGAGAAAAGAACAACTGGTGTTATTACTTAATATATCTGCGTTACGCTTATTAAGAAGCAACTCGATTTTGTCAAGTTTATTTATAATCGAGTTTCAAAAAATAAGAAAAACATCCATATTGTGAAGGCAACATTTATTACATTGAACAATTTGTAAAGTCATATACCAAACATAATATCTTGGGCAAGATGGTACCTGAAGAAATGTAATTCATGATTTGATTACACGAATCATACGCCTAGAGAGTGCACTACATCAGTACATGTTTTAATTCTCGTCAAACATACAAAAATATGTATTTATCCTTAGTTCGTAAGGTATGGTATTTTTAATAATGATTTTATTTATGGAATCAGTGGTTTACCTTTTAAACTAACGTATTCAAATAATCATCTGGTAACAGATTTTAAATAAATAATGGACATTCAAATAATAATCGATAAATTACCGAAACAATAAATATAACCTGCACACATATTGATATTTGTCAGCCAGGCAACCTCTACTACCAAAGCTAAGGCTGATACGGAACCGTTATAAATACCGAGAGTTTGAAGTTGATACATTCAAAGAAATACATGTATTTTTGACAATACAACATACAATAAAAGCATTTTATTGAAGATTATTGAACACAATAGTAACACAAACACGAAACTAAATTACATTGCTTAACATATACTTATTGTAAACATTGGGTTGTTTCGATGTTAAGTCCAGACTATATCGACCTTTTTTTTTATTTCGGCTTTATCGATAATGAACAACTCTCTCTTAGAAATAATGGATCGTGATCGTAAAACCTCACTGGTACAAAATAAAAAACGTGTGAAAGACCCTCCATCTAGATAATATCATTACTTTGAAATAGTTAATAAAAAAACTCAGTATAGTTAACGGAAATCAAATTATAACGACTAACTGTTTGTAAATTGTGTATTTCTTAAAGACATTTAATATATTTCTTCTTAGAAAAAAAACACACGCATTTATAAATTAAATTTATTGAAACCCACTTAATGCTTCATAACACCCGATATCAATTAAAGTATAATAGTACAATAATTATGTAAATGCACTCTTCAAATTCGCATAAAATACCATAATGCAGATACCTGCGGAAGCCATTTTTTAGTTTATTTTATCGGCTGCAAGTTTGGTTTAGCCACACTAAGGAGTGAATAAGAGTGAACAAAGTCGAACTATGACAAATTTAGTTTATGGTGGTATGGGGGTGAACGTATCTACGCCCTATAAATCGGCTAATGTCATCTCAAAGAAACTGAATACAGAATTTTATTTTTACCGATATTTCATTTTTACCAACGAATAGAGCTTTAAACTGGCCTGTTGAATGGTATGAAACAATATACTACTAGTTAATAAAAACCTTGTTATTGGTGTTGGACCATTCAGGATAGAAGTTGATATTCTGGCTAATTTACCTCATTTAATATATACGTGTTTTAATTATCTCATATTAATGGGACTTACGACATACTATTTAGTTTTCTGTTCAGCTTTTCAAGTATATCACTTCAATGTTTAGGTATAAAAAATACTTTTAAACCGTGTATTGTCTCTTACATCGAATCAACAAGCAAGTACAGCATATTTAAAAAAGTATTCTACGATAAGGCTTAACAGAAAGAAAATAATTATATTTAGCTTTAAATAATTCGCCATATTTTGAAATATAATAAATGCATTTAATGTGTGTTTGAATACTAAAAAAATTATTTTTATGTTTTAATAACTCGCAATATTTGAATAAGAATAAATCCATGTAATATGTGTTTGACTATTTATAACCATATATAGGAATGTTGTATTCATTTTCAGATAATAATTATGCACCGATAAGTGCCGTTGCGAATGAAGTTCACCAGGTGTATTCATAGATTTATATCATTTTTAATAAATTTAATCATTAAAGGGACCGTCAACCGCGATTGACGAAAAAAGAAAAGTTCAAAAATACCGTATATTTTTACCATTATTAGTTTATATTGATTAAAATATCACGTCTGGTATATTACATTACTTGAAACAAGTTGATAAGTTTTCATATTTTCAGTACATTCGGTAATAAATTTTACTGGGTACAGGTACCAGGTTACTACCAGTTAACTATAAATAATATATATAATGATCAATCTACTTGCGTTATCTATAATGTGTAAATCGATATGTACTTTCGATTTAACATCCTGAAATTTTATTACCGAGCATACTGAATATTAACTTTTTTCAAGTAATGTAATATACCAGTCGTGATATTTTAATTAATATAAACTAATAATTGTAAAAAAAAAATACGATATTTTAGAACTTTTCTTTTTATGAGTAAATGAGTAATAATAATTTACCTGGTTTACTAATGACAATCGATGTTGAATCGATGTTGAAAAATCGTTCGATTCCTTGTCTTTCCAATTAATAGAAATCACATTAAGTTTTTATAATATCGGACCAATGTTTAAAAAATGGATATCCATGTTCTTGCATAACATACAAATAAATGGATTCTTGTCGAACACCTTCTGTATAGAGAGAGGCTGTCGTCATGAAGACCCAATAAGTGCTTACGTTTTAATTATATGTGCGGAATTTTTTGCTATACAAATAAGATAAAGCAAATTAATAAAATGAATAACAATAAAAGACATAGAATATAAAATATCTCAATTTGCTGATGATACATCTCTATTACTTGACGGATCAGAATCATCCCTTAACTGTACTTTAGACATGCTTCATGAATTTTCAAGGTACTCTGGACTTACCATTAACTATAACAAAACACATTTAATTTGGATAGCATAGTACTAGATCAATGAAAACTAAATATAAACTGACATGGGGAGCTACTACGTTTAAAGTTCTTGGGATAACCTTTGATATTAACCTAGAAAACATGGTAATAACAAACTTTGAAAATAAAATTGAAAGTATTAAAATTGCAAAAAGTCATTGTAATCGTAGAAAATATTACACCACTGGGAAAAATAACAATTGTTAAATCATTGCTTTTACCTTTACTTACGCATTTATTTGCATCTCTACCAACTCCAAGAATAGAAACCATGAAACATATAAATCAAGTCTTTTATGGCTTTATATGGGCAGGACCAAGAAAAATAAAAGCTTGTTGTTGTTAAAGAATATAATGAAGGTGGTATAAATATGATTGATGTATAAGTGATGATATTCTGGATATGCCACTATTTTATAATCATAATTTTAAAATAAACAATAGTTATATTGATATTGCAAAAGTTTATATGAAAGTTTTGTTAGAAACATAAGGATCGAAAGTGATTTATTTCCAAAGAATCTCTGGAATTACTTGTAGGAACACATGGAAATTTCCTATTATACCAAGGATAAACTAGAATTATAAGAAGTTTCATTGGAAATTGTCATAACATGTCAAATTTAAACAATTTAACCGAAGGGCCTATATTGCCGACTTATATAAAAAAAAATATAGTAACCAGTCCTAAAGAAGACAAACATATTTATAAATTATTAATCCGAAATAGTGATATTCCAAAATATGGGATGTATGATGCTGTTTACATATTTGTTACAGATTTTCTGTATTTTCCTGCCATGTACTTCTTTAATCAGGGAAGCATACACATGGATTGTGTCTATGCTTTGATTCGCCCGGCCTGGTTGTCATCATCGACCCATTTGTGGTGTTGTTTTGAAGATACAAATGATGAACGTTCCAAATATAGTTAGGTTTTTTGATTGTTGTAGCAACGTTTAAAAACGAGTATCCAAGTTATTATGTGACTTCGTAAGGTGTAAATAGTGAAGTGATGCTCGAGCCATGAAACATGCTCAACATGTCAAGTGCCAAATATGTTGATGAAACAAAATACCTTGTTGACATATATTCTTCAAGAAAACTTTATATAAGCATCGAATGACCGGATGATAATATTATGCTAAAACAACAGTGTAGTGTTTGAACAACAAACATACACAATAAAGGAACAGTTTTCTGCCGGTGGTGATATATGACCAGAACGGCAGTATTTTTAATGAGAGAAGACCAGAAAGTCGGAATTTAGCAGGTTAACATATTATAATGAAGTTGGGCTGTGTCAAAAAGGCGATCAAGTTTGTAAGAATTCTGCTGCATATGCTACATCTTGGTGGTCTAAGAGGATCACGGGACAGTGGAAACGTAACAATAGACTCGTGTAATCTGCATATTATTGTCTTTTCTATTCAGACACACACCTAAAAGGCTTAAATATATAAAGTTATCTTAAATTTAATAAACTTATTAACTTATTATGGTTTACAGATGTTGTGTGATATCTCTTCACGAATGAAATATGTATAAACAAAGGCTTTTTCGTAATCAACTGTTCAAATGCATACGTTTACGGTGATTTATGTATTCTTTGTCCATTATAACTGTTCATATTTGGCACATATGTCAATGATAAATCTGCGACCATGCTGTTGATTTTGTTTCGACAGCTGGTCGTATGCGTAACTTATGTATGCAAGGAAATTATTCAGGAACATATGAATACAATAATTAAACTAGACAAAGCACTAGGATTTAATGAGTTGGCTTAGAAAGGACTGTTCCAGCTGTTTTGTTGCCAAAGTTGACATTTGCCCTCATATGTCACTGTAATCAATGATGTAGGTAGGCGAAATAAATAGTATTACACAAGATAGTTTCATGCTCTCAGAATTTAAGTTTTGAGTGAACTATTCACATCTGCTTCTTGTTCGTGTAGTTAAGGAAATGAAGCATTTTGCCATATTAATTCCGTTCCTCTTGCTATCCGCATCATTGGTCGAAGTTGCAGGTACTTTATTTTTACTAAGACTTAGTGACTGGTATTCTGTAAGGCTGTTTTCGAGTATTAATTGTAATCGCATTGTTACAATTAGAATAGATGTGTGTGCTTTTACAGAACTTTGACGTGGGATTGTTCATTGTATATAGTAAATAATATTTCTTTCACAAGTATTCGCGCGTTTTATAACAAGTTATTACATGTGTGAACATATTATTTGATCCGGTTAAATCATTGTTTTATTTCAATTTGATATGTTTAATATGTTAAAACGACCGAATAAGTGTCCGGAATAATGTGTACAGTAGCTGTCAGTGTCTTTCTTAAACATTAATAAACTCTGTAAAAGTTTCTTCTCACGTAGATTCGATACCACTGCGCGAGGATTCGCTGATAGACGCTTCAGACTCCGCGACAAGACCGAAGGCTGCTGTTCAAGGCATTCATGATCAAGAACTGGGCAGGTAGGTGCACAATTGTTCAGTGTGTTTCCGTTCATGTGTCAATTTGTTAACTTTCGTTTTTAATTATGGAAATATGCGAATTTTGTAAAGCAAGTGTTTGGAAATTTAAGAACAATATTGTGCTATGTATGTATATTAATTTATATTCTTCATTTTTCTACAATATCACGCACTGTTTATATTTGTTTCAGTGGAGAATCAAGAGTGAAGCGTCAGGATTGTCCGTATTGTGGATCAAACACTAAATGAGTAAGCCATCTTTAAAAAAATATGCATTTTCTTGATCATATTATAACAAAAAACATGGATTGTTATGTTTTAATATATAGTTCAAGTCAACAATAAGCTGATATTTTAATGAATCAATTTGCCATAGTTATGCATGACCTCTCCTCCGAGAACAATTGGCCGAAGTGCAAATTAACATGAATACCAAACACCCCAGTCTTAATGCAGCATTGCTTGTTTTGTAAAACAAGTATTTGATGTGCTAACTTTTAAACAAAAAAACCCCCATAAATTAGTGCATTTTTTAAAAATGTGATAGCTTTTTTCTTATGGAAATAACATTCAACCAAATATTTAATGTAAATATGAATACTGTATTTAATGTTACTGCTTTTTTTATTGTAAGTGTGTAACAGGTCAATAAACGTCATCATGTTTGTGTTCTTTAAATAAAATGTATTTCTATACCGCTTAGGTAAATAAGTAAAAAAATGAAAATCGTTCTCAAGTCAGAACGTGAACTTGTGTGCATGTTCTGTTTTAAAACGGTATTTTTCAGGCTTGATTCTACTCCCGATTCCCAATTCAAGTTTGTAGGCGTATTCTCTAAAACGAGTGAACGCAATTCTTAATTTTGATAATCTTACTACATTTAGATATTGTTAAAACTTAAAGCGACTGTACAGGCCATACCTTCTACCTCTGACGAAAATATTTATTTTCATATGCATATTCCTGTTAACGTCTTTGACACATCAAGAGGCCATCTTGATTTGTTTTTCCTTCAACAAATGTCGATGTTTATATTCCACGTCATCCTTGACACAATAAATCCCTTTCGTTCGCAGCTGTCATAAAAAGTTGTCGTGTGTGTAACCACGTGTAATACTCTGTACCATGAAGGCACTTGTAACGTTATATGTCGCGTTGGAGTATCTCACCACTAATTGTCAATTGTCAACATATGAATTTCAGATCTCAAAATACTAATGCATGCTTTATATCAATTGAAAATAAAACATGAGTCTGACTGTTGTCCTTTAACTGAAAAACGGAAGCAAATTTGTAAATGTTTTTAATTTTCAAATTACATAACGCATACAAACACGCTTCAATGAATTGTTCGATATAAAAGTATACATGCAAAATAATGTTTCAATAAAACTTTAATACTACACTTATTCGCATGTCTGAATCATTATAAGAAAAAACGCTCAGATATTGTCTATAACTTAAATTTTAGCTTTAATATGAATTTCATTGTTTCAAATCTCAGAATGTTTTAAAAAATTTGGTCTAAAAATAAAACCATTAATTATTTTTCTTTGAATATATAAGGGAAATATACATTTATATAAATACATTTGATGTAATTCATATATATGCAACATATCTTTGTTTTAGCTCAAACGGGCATTTTATCGTAAAATTTGAACATCTGAAACCATTTAATTATTGCACCATCTTGAATATTTTTCAATTTGTTCATTTTAAGGTTTTTCTCTAAAAAAACATGAAGTGTCTTCCAAATAGTCTTTAATTAAATGTTAATGTTTTTTTAATGAAAAACAGCTTTGCAACCGTTTAAGAAAATTATAATTGATTGTTACATTTGGTAGTTAACAAATGCATATAAATTATTAAATGCTGAACGTACACTTGTTTGTGACTACCAAAAATCGACGTCAATTGTGAAATTTCTAATACTTAGAATGCTCTATTAAAAATCTTTAAGATAAATTATTTTATCACATGCCATATCCGGTTTCCCATGTAATATAACCATAACATTTTTTTTTATATTGCACATGTGTTATACAACATTTTTAAGCGTTTTCATTGGCTTAGTTTTCGTTTATTGACCAATCGCATTTTGTTGTTTTGCTGAAATGACGTTGCAACGTCAAATGACGTCACGAAGTGTAAACAACATTCGGGATTTATCATTATGTTTGCTTAAATATTTATTTAATTTGTTCATTTAAAAGCATGTGATAAAAAAGATCTGACACTCGTTGTCATATCATACCATATTTTATTAAACTCGTCCAGGAAATTCGTTAGTAAGCTCGCCAAAGGCTCGCTTACTAACAACATTCCTGAACTCGTTTGTTAAAATATGGTATGATATGACAACTCGTAACTCCGCTATGGCCGGTCCCAAGCCCGGATGAGAAAGGAGGGTTGTGCGCAGGGCCAGCACCCCAGCCACATTAAAAACCAACACGCTACAGAAACCAACACCAAAGAAAACAACAATTCCGGACCAAGGATGGAAGCACGCCAGGAAATTGTACCTAGGACGGCTAATCACCCGATAGCAGATATCTTTGGACCAAAGTCATCACGGCGGGTGGGCTGCTGGAATGTTAGGACACTCTACCAGACCGGAAAGCTAGCCCAAGTGGTGAAGGAGATGGATAGTTATGGAATCAGCTTGTTAGGAGTAAGTGAGGCGAGATGGACAGGCACTGGAAAGAGACAGTTTGCATCAGGACAAACCATAGCCTTCTCAGGAAGATCAGATGACCTGCATCATCAAGGAGTAGCACTGATTATGGACCAAGAAGCACACAAAAGCCTGATAGAGTGGAAGCATATCAACGAAAGACTCATGTCAGCAAGATTCAACTCTGCATACGCTAAACTCACAACTGTAGTTTGCTATGCACCAACAAAGGTTGCGGAAGATACAGAAAAAGACGCCTTCTACGACCAATTACAAGATGTCATTGAATCAACACCAAAACATGATGTCCTTCTTGTCTTAGGAGATTTGAATGCGAATATCGGACAGGACAATACAGGTAAGGAATCCACAATGGGCAGACAGGGAGGCGGAATAAAGAATGGCAATGGTGAGAGATTGGTAGAGCTATGCGAAGAAAAGAACATGGTTATTGGGGGGCACAATTTTTCCACACAAGAACATCCATAAGGTAACATGGAAATCACCAGATGGACAAACCGATAACCAGATTGACCATATCATCATCAACAGGAGATGGAGGGGCAGTTTGCAAGATGTAAGAGCGATGAGGGGAGCAGATGTTGGCAGTGACCATACACTCGTCATAGCCAAGTTGAAATTAAAGTTGAGAAGAGTCAAAAGAAAAGGAGAGCAAAGGAATCCACGCCTTAATGTAGGAAAACTCAATGATCCAATGGTCGAGAGAAATTTCCAGATTCAGCTGAAGAACATGTTTAGGCTGTTTAATGACCAGCAGGATAAAGATGTTAGTTCATTCAACCAGGAGATTATTGAAGCTGGACTGAAGATTCTTGGCACAATACGAAGGAAGAAAGAACAATGGATATCCCAGCAGACATGGAGCAAGATTGACAAACGGAAGGAGGTGAAGAAGAAGTTGTTGCAGACAATGTCGGAACGGATAAAACAGCAGCTGAAAGACACTTATGCATCCTTGGACAGAGACGTGAAGAGACATGCTAAAGCAGACAAGAGGAAATTCATTGACAATCTGGCAACTGAAGCCTAAGATGCAGCTGCACGGCAAGATATTGGCACGCTGTATGTGATCACAAAGATATTGACAGGAGGATTAACCACCACAGTAGTTCCAGTGAGAATTTGCAAGGGGAAATTGTTTCCACTGACGTAGAAAAACTGAGTTGTTGGAAAGAACACTTTGATAGAGTACTCAACAGTGCGGATCCATCCACTGAAGCAGTTATTGCTCCTGCAAAAATCCCACTTGACATCAATACAGAGCCACCAACTTTACAAAAGATCAGACAGGCCATCAAGAAGTTAAAGAATGGAAAAGCCCCAGGTATAGACAGAATACAAGCAGAGTTGCTTAAAGCGGAGGAACAGATAACTCCTACAGTATTTGCTAGTATACTAAGGAAAGTATGGACTTCAGAAACAGCACCTGAGGATTTGAAAGTAGGACTAAAAGTTAAACTGCCGAAAAAGGGTGACCTTACAGACTGCAACAATTGGAGAGGTATAATGCTTCTGTCAATGACCAGTAAGATCTTTAGCACAATTGTGCTTGACAGAATTTCAGCTAGTGTAGATAAACTGCCGAGGAAAAACCAAGCCGGTTTCAGGAAGGGTAAGTCATGTTCAGATCTGATTTTCACACTTAGACAAATCATAGAGAAAAGTCACGAATGGGACGCAACCGTCTATGCGAATTTTATTGACTTCCAGAAAGCATTCGACAGCGTGAACAGGCCAGTATTATGGAGGATTTTAGCGCATTATGGAATTCCAGGCAAGATTATCTTTGTCATCAAAATGCTTTATTCAGAGTTCAGTGCTAATGTAATCTGCGAAACAACTCTCACAGAGAACCTTGAGATGAAGACAGGCGTAAAGCAGGGGTGTGTACTATCCCCTCTACAATTTTCGTTGTGCATCGACTGGCTGATGAAGGAAAACACTAAGGATGCAGTCAAAGGACTCCAGTGGACGTTCACAGAAACACTGGAAGACCTTGATTTTGCTGACGACATCGTGCTTCTTGCCCAACGCCACCAAGACATCCAAACAAAGACGGACAAGCTAGATTCTCTTTGGATGCAGATTGGCCGCAATATCAACGTAAACAAAACAAAAGTGATGAGAATAAACGCCAAAACAGAGCTTTTGTATCTTGGCAGTAAAATCAGAAGTGACGGAAATTCAGAAGAAGATGTCAATTACAGATTATCCAAAGCCAGAGTTGCTTATGCGGCATTACAGAACATCTGAAAGTTCTCCAAGCTAAATTATACCACCAAGATCAGGATTTTCAAGACTAACGTACTTTCAGTCCTGCTTATTTGCCTCAAGCTTGATGTCTTTCAAAGGAGGTGTCTCAGGCGGATTCTTCAAATCTTCTGGCCAAACACTATATCCAATACAGAACTCCTACGCAAAACAGGTACAACCCCAATATCAACACAGATCAAGCGCAAAAGATGGCGCTGGTTTGGTCATGTTCAAAGGATGGTGGAAACAGTCATTCCTAAGGTTGCAATGCGATGGACACCAATTGGACGTAGAAAAAGAGGTCGACCAAAAGAAACATTCCGCCGGTCAGTTGAAAAGGAGATGAGGAAGGAAAATTGGAGCTGGGGCCAGGTGCGAACATGGGCAAAGGACCGGTTACATTGGCGAGCTTTGGTGGAGGCCTTATGCGCCAATAGGCGCGAAGAGTACTAAGTAAATGACAACTCGTGCCAGATCCTATATATCTAAGCTAAATTAAAACTTAGCTAACACAACCCTAAGAAAATGTCTTATTTCATTCAAACGATTGTATTCTCTGGTTTTAAATCTTAAGTGTATCATATGTTTAAACAATTGTCATTAAATCATAGAAAATGTATAAATTTGTAGATAATTATTGTCTAAGAAAGATTCAGATTGCCGCCCATGTATTAGAGTAAATATGAAATACATATGAACGCCACAAAAAAACAGTTAAAGCATCTGTGTTTTTATGTAAATAATAGGCATTTTGTAAACAGTAAATATTTGTTTAAGGAGCACATACGTTTATGTTCATTTTTCGGGTATGGTATTAATATTGTGGGATCGAGTGAACTAACCGCATAATGTTCTTATATCGCGTTTACATTTCAGTGTCAGCATCAGGTCAAACGTGCGATTATGTGTGACTTCTTTGGATGACAACAACAGCTATGTGGGATGAAAGATCATTTTATATAATTAATAAATGGTACAATCTTTCTGTTAAACAAATAAATTTGAAGAACATGTCTGTTTCAAACTAACGCACAACCGTTACCACAAAGTTCATCATATTAATTACGTATTCAATAACATGTGTATAAAAAGGCGGCGTAATACATACAGGTCGTGTATCAAACGTGATATCGTTGAATTTCTCGAGGTTAGAGTTTAAAAGCATTTGGTTATATTAAATTTACTGTTCCAAACCAATCAATATATCCACTCATAATTATTCACAAAGCCAGCCAGCTTCATGAAAAGTTAACGTTTGATGTCGTTTTCCATTCAATATTTTAATTTAGCTATGCTTTAAACCCGAAAAGCGGGCCATACACTACACGTTTGTGTTTGAAACCATAGAAGTAGGAAAATAAAAAAATACCATAAAATTGTCTATTACTCTTTGGACAGCTTGTGATTAAAGAGCAGTTCAAATAAATACATTTTTTAAAGGCTTTTACTCTCTTTAGGTCCGTTGGAAAACCGTTTTCATGCGTTTGTAACTAATGCACTAATGCTTGGCTTTAAAATGATGCACTTTGCTGTAACTCTATAAAAAATGTAAACAGTGTTCTTTAACATAATGCACAAAAAGTGCGAATTTACATGAATGTATTATCAACAGTCAAATTTTATTCGCGATCACCTTGGTTAAATTGTCACCTGCCTTAAGCGGTCAGTCTAATTAGCGAACAGCTAATGTTGTTACTGAAAATTTCAAGTCAGATCGGCTTATCTACGGAAAGCCTACTACCCGCAACACCTGCCGTATTCGCTAGAGAAAGAGTTGTATAATTTATGCAAGAGGTTCGAGTTCTCCGACTATATTCATTCACAAATGGAAACATTAGTTGAATATCGTGTTAAATGGAATATTTTGAACGGAGATTATATAGAAAAGAATCAATAAATATTGTTTGTATTATACGTGTCGCGGAAGAAATTATTTATGAATTATTAAAATAGTCCACTATCTGCTGCGTCTTAATGACGTAGTACAGGTCATTCATAACCCTAGGCTATTAATAGATTCGGGAAAACAACGCAATAGTATAATGTTACGCTTGTTTATATTCTCGATTTATAAAACGTTGAACATGAGTTCAACAATAACTTCAGGGATACGATAAACAACAACAAAAATGCTTCATAATCGCTTAAACCGAATACAAAAAAAAACAATATAATATAACAAGATTTTCTGTTTCGTAATCTCGTTCATGCTTCTACAGCGAGGTTAAATGTAATATTTCTGTGAAACGTTCTTTTGTTCTAAACATATAGCGGCGATCTTTTGTATTAACGGGTGCTAACAACGCAATAGTAGAAAGTTTATATTAACAGTTCTAAATTTATAAAACGTTGAACATGAGTTCACAAATTACTACAAGTATACTATAGACAACCTCAAAAAAGCTATATAATCGCTTAAACCGAATATTAAAAAACAACCAAGTATAACAAAAAAAATATCTTTTAGAAAGGCTGTCGGCGTTAATGCTGACTTTGAAATAAAGTTTGCAAATTACGTTTCTAAGTAAATAAATTGAAAACAAAAGTTGAACTATTGTGTGTGTTTTTTCACTTGTAAGTCGCATATTCGCTGCATGAAATGTGTGTTATAATTGTCAAACCACAAATTAGTGTAAGTAGATAAAAAATATACTACGGCAGTGCACATCATATGTGTCCTCACATGCCTTATTATGAGTAAATTTCTTCTCTATCAAAATATATCTATGTTAATATTTGATTTAAACGCAGTTTTCTTTCGACACATTTAAATCAAACTTTCATAGACGCGTCATGCAAAAATGCAGCGTATTTTAAACCCAACATGTGCATTTGCGCAGTCTGGTCAGAGGCAATGCTTTTCGCTTTAAAATCACTCAATGTGTTTTGGTCTCATTATGTATATCCTGATTAGACTGAGCGATGCGCGGGCGGAGTGGGCTATATATATGATGGGCGCATATGGAATAAGACCCATTTTCACATGACGAGGGTAATTAGTAATCTCATTGCGAAGTGTAAATGGCACATTTTTTTAACAATGCTTTTCGATACAAAATTAAACTGAAACAAGGGCTGTTTGTAAAACATGCATGCCCCCCATATGGGCTGTCCGTTGTAGTGGCAGCCATTGTGTGAATACGTTTTTTGTCACTGTGTCCTTGACCTTTGACCTAGTGACCTGAAAATCAATAGGGGTCATCTGTGAGTCATGATCAATGTACCTATGAAGTGTCATGATCCTAGGCAATAGCGTTCTTGAGTTATCATCCGAAAATCATTTTACTATTTCGGGTCACCGTGACCTTGACCTTTGACCTTGTGAACTCAAAATCAATAGGGGTCATGTGCGAGTCATAATCAATCTACCTGTGAAGTTTCATGATCCTAGGCATATGCGTTCTTGAGTTATCATCCTAAAACCATTTTACTATTTCGGGTCACTGTGACCTTGACCTTTGACCTAGTGACCTCAAAATCAATAGGAGTCATCTGCGAGTCATGATCAATCTACCCATGAAGTTTCATGATCCTAGGCGTATGCATTCTTGTGTTATCATCCGGAAACCATTTTACTATTTCGGGTCACCGTGACCTTGACCTTTGACCTAGTGACCTCAAAATCAATAGGCCTCATTTGCGAGTCATAATCAATCTACCCATTAAGTTTCATGATCCTAGGCGTATGCGTTCTTGAGTTATCATTCAAAAACCATTTTACTATTTCGGGTCACCGTGACCTTGACCTTTGACCTAGTGACCTTGACATTTGACCTTGTGACCTCAAAATCAATAGGGGTCATGTGCGAGTCATGATCAATCTACCTGTGAAGTTTCATGATCCTAGGCATATGCGTTCTTGAGTTATCATCCGAAAACCATTTTACTATTTCGGGTCACCGTGACCTTGACCTTTGACCTAGTGACCTCAAAATCAATAGGGGTCATCTGCGAGTCATGATCAATCTACCCTTGAAGTTTCATGATCCTAGGCGTATGCATTCTTGAGTTATCATTCAAAAACCATTTTACTATTTCGGGTCACCGTGACCTTTGACCTAGTGACCTCAAAATCAATAGGGGTCATCTGCGAGTCATGATCAATGTACCTATGAAGTTTCATGATCCTAGGCCCAAGCGTTCTTGAGTTATCGTCTGACAACCACCTGGTGGACGGACCGACCGACAGACCGACCAACATGAGCAAAGCAATATACCCTCTCTTCTTCGAAGGGGGGCATAAAAAGCAAACTTGTAAATAAGGGCAGCTTATCAAGGCGTTCAGGAACGATTTCCAGACGTGCTGAACGAGTACGGCAACATTGTGGTTGGATAATTAAACGATTTTCCTCTTATCGTGACACTATTATATTTCGGTCATTTTTGTTTTCTCATCTTGAAAGCAAAACTGTGTTTATCGATAGTAAATTATATATTCCCCGGGCGATTTAGTGAACGAGTACTGACCCTGAAATTCTGCGAGATGGTTTTAATGCGTAATTGTAACTGATCCACAATTTGTGTCGTTTGAAAATACAGAGAGTAGTCCGGAATTCCTAACACTGAACAGTGCTACATCCTTTGTGCATGAGCACAGACACCGTGATGTAGCCAAAGTGCATAGTTTTTATCTCGAATCAGCCTATGAAATATTCGAAAATATTCACGTGTGTCTGCTGGCGTTACGTTAGTCATTTAAGGTGAAAAGCTGAGTAAAACAGCTATGCCGAAAAAGCGCATTAGTGCTCTATACCTATGTTTAGGTCAGAGTTGTTGACACCGAGTGAACTGCTAGGGCAACCAGTAATGCATAAACAACAAAGTACGGGTAAACAGGGCTGTCTTTATGACTACCTAATTCGTGAGTAAAAAGTATTGCTCACAGATAAAAAAAAATCATCAATTTTCTGATTGTATATTTTGAATTTGTATATAATGTCCAAAATCAAAAATTTTGTACAGGGACTTTTCATCATGAAATTATATTCTTAGTGAGATATGTCCAAAAAGGGCAATGTTGTTGTTATTTTGATTAAGTTATCTCTATAAAATAAATAGGATGATAAAAGGTGCACACAAATCTCGACCCGTGCATTATAACCCACTCTTTATAAATTTGAATGGCGTGTGTTTATTATAAACTTGCGATTAATTTTGAAAAATTAGTTGCGTCTTAAATCATCCAATAGCGAACAACTTCAGTGCCTTCAGCGCTTTGACATATTACATCTGAATGTCATGGTCACCTAGCTTAAGCGTCAAACGACCATTACCGGTATATTATGTTGCACTAACAAAGCCATTTTACATATGCACAACGATCTCGAAGAGTCATTTCGAGGTGCGAAAAGTAACCATACTGAAATAAATCTGCGTTGTTGTCTCTTACCTCTGACGCCATGGCGTCTTTTGTGCGTCTTCTTTGCAGCTAAATTATCTGATAAGGGAAAGGTGCCTTTGAGTTGATAAACACGGCCCACTGTGAGAAGACAATAGGGTGTTGAGAAGGTGAAGGTGTCAACTTCAACACTTAACAAGTTTCGTTTATTAGAAGGCGACAAAAGGTGACTATTTTTGGCAAAACAGACATTGAATTGCAACTAAACGTCCTTTATTTCAAAATACGTAATAATTATAACGAATTTGCGGTTTTACTGAATGACCGAGAACAAAGAGAACAAACAATGTAACCGATGATAAATTCATACGTAATAGTAGATTTAAATCCATTATACTGTTTTGTTTGTGCTGTTCTCAGGGTTGGTTTTGCCATTGAATTATAGCTTGTTAATATGATCCGATTTCAACAGGTTAATGTTAAACACATTCATAAACAAATGTATTCAATGCCGTCTACTGAGTTATTGTAACCGGACATCCATATTGACTTATTGTCCTCACATACGGCCATTGACGTCCTGAAGGAGAGGAGTATTGGAGTGGCATTGTTTGCTAAGAAACATTCAAATGGAATGAGCTGGATTCAAACCAGGCACCATCAGATTCATAGAACAGCTTCCAGTTTGTATGTATTTGCCACCAAACTTTAGCAAATGTTTTTACATATGTTGCGTCTGTTTTCAAGTGGACTTCTCAGCTACAGAAGCAGAGCACAGAGCGTCTCTTAGAAGATATCAGTCTCCATGCTTGACTAAAATCTTGGTTGCATTATTTAATTGCTTTTGCTTCGACTGAAAATTTTAAATGATTCTACAAGGACTAAATGCAAGAATGTCTCATCTTTTCATTACAGAGACAGTTTGGCATGTACGACTCCCATACGAAAATGTATTTTTGCTTCAGTTTAAAATTTATAAATATTTGTGTGCAGTTCACAAAATAAACTGTGTGAAGCTTACGGATTCCTTTTTTGAGTGTTTAACTATTTTCTAGTTTGATTGCATCGAAAGCCTAACGCTTATTCAGTCTATTGCGAATCAGTTTATTGGGTAGAACCAGTACTTTGAGATCTCGAAAAGCTCCCCGCATCAGAATTGAACTAATGACTCTGAGATCCTTAGGAAGACGCAATATCCACTTAGACATGGCATTTGGTAGCCATCCACTTCGGGACCTATGTGATTGGTACCCCACCACTGCAGCGTTAGGCCCTATGTTATTGGTACCACACTACTGCTGTGCCTTTGTGATTGGTACCCAAACACTGCTGTGCCTATGTGATTGGAAACCCACTTCTTCTGTGCCTATGTGATTGGTATCCCACTACTGCTGTGCCTTTGTGATTGGTACCCATCCACTGTGGCGCCTATGTGATTAGTACCCCACCACTGCTGTGCCTATGTGATTGGTACCCCACCACTGTGGTGCCTATGTAATTGGTACCCATCACTGCGGTGCCTATGTGATTGGTACGCCACCACTGCAGTGCCTATTTGATTGGTACCCATCCACTGTGGTGCCTATGTGATTGGTACCCCACCACTGTGGTGACTATGTGATTGGTACCCCACCACTGCGGTGCCTATGTGATTGGTACCCATCCACTGCAGTGCCTATGATTGGTACCCCACCACTGCAGGGCCTATGTGATTGGTACCCATCCACTCCAGTGCATATGTGATTAGTACCCCACTACTGCTGAGCCTATGTGATGTGTACCCATCCACTGCAGTGCCTATGTGATTGGTACCTATCCACTGTGGCGCCTATGTGATTGGCCAACCTTAAAATAATGTCATGCACATATTCTTGCCGCACAGTGTTCTTTTTTATGATTGATTCTAACTTAGTAAATTCTAATACAAGCCACATTACCTACTGGTAAAGATGTTTTACTAACATAAATAGTTAAGTTGTTTAATCAGTATTGCGAAAATACTGCAAACAAATATGAAGTTATTACAACAGAAATCAAGAAACCGTCGGAGACGGGTGATGCTCCCAAAAGTTTTTTTTGTCACAATATTGCACTTTATATTCAGATAAAAGGAACTGTCTTGAGGGCACAGTAGTTGGGGGGGACAAGATTTTTTTTATATAAAATTTCAAAGGGCCATAACTCTGTAAAAAATCATCCGACCAGAACCCGCTGATAATATGCACATCTCCTCTTGGTAGTGAAGCTTCCCAAAAAGTTTCATTGAATTCCGGTCATTAGTTGCTGAGAAATAGCCCGGACAAGAATTGCACTATATGTACAGTTAATGGAAAATTTCAAAGGGCCATAACTCTGTGAAAAATCATCTGACCAGAACCCGCTGATAATATGCACATCTCCTCTTGGTAGTGAAGCTTCCCATAAAGTTTCAATGAATTCCAGTCATTAGTTGCTGAGAAATAGCCCGGACAATAATTGCACTATAAGTACAGTTAATGGAAATTTTCAAAGGGCCATAACTCTGTGAAAAATCATCCGACAAGTAACCGCTGATAATATGCACATCTCCTCTTGGTAGTGAAGCTTACCATAAAGTTTCATTGAATTCCGGTTATTAGTTGCTAAGAAATAACCTTGAAAAAAAATTGTGCACGGACCGACGGACAGACGAAGCGGCAACTATATGCTCCCCCAAAACTATTTTGGGGGAGCATAAAAATCAACACAATAGTCACAACTGCGTGAATAATTGTTAACTAAGTTAAACATTAATCAGTCATCGTGATTACAAAATACTTACTTAAAAAATATATTTTACTCCGAATAATGAAACAATTGATTAATAAAAACTAATATCCTAAACTCCATAGTCAAAAACAGCTCTACATCAGTGATAAAAATTGCAGATAATACAAGTCTTAATCAGAATTTTTGTTTGCAAGATGCAAGATGTTCATAGGAACACAAAAAAATATTAACATGTTTCATAGCTATACTATTAACATATAATTTGTTCAGTCATGAATAGTGGATCTAAAAAAAATACCACTTTCTTAATCATCGTCCTGCGTCCACTACAACATGTTATATTGCACTTATCACCAATCCGTAAAACATTATATAGGCCAGTCAACAGAACCTTTGCTTCAATCAACATACTAGAGGAAGTACATGTAGCTCCTATACGTGGTTGCCAGATGTAGCACCAGACGTTCTCTAGCTGTTTTCCTTAAGCAGGAAGTATAGGTCAGCAAAGAACACAACGGTTGCCAGTGACAATCCGACAATCAGTTGCTGAAACAATACAAGTAAACATGCTTATGATATGATATTGTAGGTAAAGCAACAACAAGAGGGCCTGAGAGGTCCAAAGTAGCTCACCTGAGATACAAAGGAACTGACCAGCTCTGTTTAGCCCATGATTTCTGACCATGTTTCATGAAGGGTGAACTATAAATGTAGCTTTTATAGTGCTAACAAGATTTTACTATAGCCATGTATGGATCTTCCCCGCCCCATGACAGCCATGCTTTTCAACAGACAGGAACTATTTTCAAACTCATCCAAGATATCATTAAAACAAAAGTTCTAATCAAGTTTCATAATGATTTGACAATAAATGTGACTTAGAGTGTTAACAAGGTTTTTACTGTAGCCATATTAGGAAAAATGACCCTCCCCCTGAAAGCCATGTTTTTCCACCAACAAGAACCATTTTTAAGCTCATCGAAGATATCATTGGGACAAATCTTTTGACCAAGTTTCATGAAGATCAGACAATAAATGTTTTTCAAGAGACTGAAATAAATTTCGAACTCCGCCAAGATAACATAGGGAAAAATCTTTTGATGAAGTTTCATGATGATCGGACAATAAATGTGGCCTCTAGAGCGTAAACAAGGTTTTACTAAAGCAATATAAGGAAAACAGCCCCGCCACCTGGCAGCAATTTTTTTCAAGAAACTTAAACCATTTTAGAACTCAGCTAAGATATCATTTGGAAAAATCTTCTGGCCAAGTTTCATGATGATCCGACAATAAATGTTGCCTCTTAAGTGTAAACAAGGTCTTACTATAGCGGTAAATGGAAAACCGACCAACCCTCTGCCAGCCATGTTTTTCGATGAAACTGAACTGTTTTTGAAGTCTTACAAGCTATCATTGGGACAAATCTTGAGACCAAGTTTTGTGAAGATCAGAAATAAATGTTGCCACTAGAGTGGTAACAAGGTTTTTACATAGCAATATAGAGTTTACAAGTTTTTCATTTATACGAAATTTAAGGGTACATGTACATGCCCCACAGCCCCCTGGCGGCCATTTTTTTAAAGCAACCAACACCATTTTTTAAAATCTTCCAAGATATCATTGGGACTAATCTTCTTACCATAGCCATATAAGAACAAGAGGGCAAGATGGCCCTAGTTGGCTCAACTGAGAGGAGTCGGTTCATTCAATCTTTACCAAACATCAAACTTGACCTAGATATTGTCCAGACAAACATTCTGGTCAAGTTTCATCATTATTGAACCAAAACTCTGGCATATGGAGTGTTTTTGTAAGATCTGACCGGGTGACCTATATTTTGAGTTGACCCCCCCTTACCAAACATTAAACTTTGCTTACAAAAATAAATATTTTGACCAAGATTCATAAAATCTGAAACAAAATTGTGACCTCTAGAGTGTTTACAAGGATTTTGTAAAATATAAAAAAACAAGAGTGCCAAACTGTCACAAGATACGCCCGTTCGGAGGTTTTGGACACCATGCTTAATGCTTGAAATGCACTAAGTGACCTCGAGACCTAGTTATTGACCCGGCATGACCCATATTTGAACTTGACCTAGATATCATTTAGATGTAACATCTGACTAAATTTGGTGAAGATCAAATGAAAACTACTTCAATTAGAGAGCGGGCACCATGCTAAATGCTTGAAATTCATTATGTGTCCGATCGTGACCTCGTTTTTGACCCGGCATGACCCATATTCGAATTTGATCTACATATCATCTAGACTCAACTTCTGACCAAATTAGGTGATGATCAGATGCAAACTACTTCAATTAGAGAGCGGACACCATGCTAAATGCTTGAAATGCACTAAGTAACCTTGTGACCTAGTTTTTGACCCGGCATGACCCATATTCGAACTTGACCTAGATATCAACTAGATGCAACTACTGACCAAGTTTGGTGAAGATCGGATGAATACAATTTGAATTAGAGTCCGGACAAAGTGGCGCCGTTGAAAATGCACTAATTGACCCTATGACCTAGTTTTTGACCCGGCATGACCCATATTCGAACTTGGCCTATATATCAACTAGATGCAACTGCTGACCAAGTTTGGTGAAGATCGGATGAATACAATTTGAAATAGAGTCCGGACAAAGTGGCCCCTTTGAAAATGCACTTATTGACCCTATGACCTAGTTTTTGACCCGGCATGACCCATATTCGAACTTGGCCTAGATATCAACTAGATGCAACTGCTGACCAAGTTTGGTGAAGATCGGATGAATACAATTTGAATTAGAGTCCGGACAAAGTGATGCCTTCCGCCCGCCGCCCGCCGCCCGCCGCCAAGGGGTTTCACATAATACGTCCCGTATTTTATACGGGCGTATAAAAATTGGACAATCTAAGGGCAATAATTATGGCATTAATTATGTGATTTGGCTCATTATCAAACTTGACTGAGATCTTTCAGCAACTTTGATAAAGAAATGTGCTTGAGAAATGTGAATGCTAGAGTGTTTACAAACCAAATGTGGACGGACGGACGGACAGCGGTCAAAGACCAATCCTTAAACCTCACCTGAGCAATCAGGTGAGCTAAAAAGTGTGTTTCACCGCTCTGAGCCATTTTCCAACTTGTCTGAGAAATCAATATAACCAATGTATTGACTAAGTTTCATGATGATTAGGCAAAAGATGTGACTTCTATAGTGTTCAATCACAAGGTTTCTCTCTAATCACATAAGGAAAACTGCCCCACCCACCCCTGGCAGCCATGTTTTTTTACCGATCGGGACCATTTGCAAACTCATCTGAGATATATAGAACCAATCTTTTCACCAAGTTTCATGATGATTGGTAAAAAAATGTGATTTCTAGAGTGTTTTTTTACTATATAAATATAAGAAAACTGCCCCCCCCCCCCCGGCAGCCATGTTATTCACTTGACCGGAACCATTTTCGAACTCAACTCTCATATCAAGGAAACAAATGTTCTGACCAAATTTCATTAAAATTGGACCAAAAATGTGACTTCTAGAGTGTTCACATGTTTTCACTATATACATATAGAGAAAAATGCCCCGCCCACTGGCGGCCATGTTTTTTCACCGATCTGGACCATTTTCGAATTCGTCTGAGATATCAATAAAACCAATGTTTTGACCAACTTTCATGATGATTGGGATAAAATTGCGACTTCTAGAGTGTTAACAAGGTTTCTCTATACCCAAATAAGAAATGCCCCGCCCACTGGCGGCCATGTGTTTCAACGGACCAGAACCACTTTTGAACTCAACCAACATATCATTAAGACAAACATTTTGACAACGTTACATGAAGATTGGGCATGAAATGTGACTTCAACAGTGTTTACAAGTTTTTATTTTTATTGACATAGTGACCTAGTTTTTGACCCCGCACGACCCAGTTTCGAACTGACCGAGATTTTATTGAGAATAAGCTTCTGATGAAGTTTCATGAAGATCAGACAATAAATGTGGCCTCTAGTGTTTACGAACAAATGTGAACGGACGGACGGACAGACGGACAAAGACCAGTCACAAAAGCTCACCTGAGCAATCAGGTGAGCTAAAAACTGACCCGCCCCCTGGTAGCCATGTTTTTTTAACCATCCTAAACCGTTTTCAAAGTCTTCCAAGCTATCATTGGGACAAATTTTCTGACTAAGTGTGTGAAGATCGGACGATAAATGCAGCCTCTAGAGTGTTAACAAAGTTTTTATATAGCAATAAACAGCCATATTAGCAACAATGCCCCCCCCCCCCCCCTGGTGGCCATGTTTTTCAAGCACCAGAACCATTTTCAAACTCAAAAAAGATACCATTAGAATAAATCTTCTGACCAAGTTTTATTACGATTGGACAATAAATGTGGCCTCAAGAAGGTTAACAAGGTTTTATTATAGCCATATAAGGAAAAATGCCCAGCCCCCTGGGGACCAAGTTTTTCAACCAAACAGTGCCATTTTGGAATTTGTCCAACATATCATTGGCACAAATCTTCTGACTGAATTTCATGAAGATCGGACCATAAAAGTAGGGTGTTAACAAAGCAATTGTTGATGCACACAACACACGACAGACAAAAGGCAATCACAAAAGCTCACCATGAACAATTTTTTTCATTTACTTAGGTGAGCTTAAAATGCTTGTTCTAGATTTTTGTAAGTTTTAAACCTATTTCAGGCAAATATTGCAATACCAAATATATGTATAGTCAATCAACCTTGAATGGATATTGCTAGACTGAAAGTCAATGTGTTGTTTTTGATAAGTCATTTATTTTAGTGAATAAAATTCATCATTCAACAGTGAATTAAAGAACAAATTTTGTTATTATAAAATATAAAATTTAAAGCTATTCTTAGCTATCTTCTTTGAATCAATGTATTAAACACTAAGAGCACAGCAAAAAATCTTTAAAGATTATTTCAACGAAGCATAACTCATTTCATTTTAATGTTTATATATTTTGACCAATATTATCTAAATACGTACAAAAGCAAAGGTATCTCCATGAAATGAGTACTCCACCCCTTTGTAGCCAAATGCAAATGCTCCTCCCACAGTGACTATAAAGTTGAAGACTGACACCATCTGTCGGTTCATTTCCTTTACTATAATGTGGAAAACAAATATTACCAGTAATAGAAAGTTTACTACATTCACTAAAGCATAAATTGAGATTATTTACCTCTACCACAAATCTTGGCATAATTAAATAAAGTAACTACAAAAATTAAACTAAACATTCTAAAATCATAATTGCAATATTTTATGAATAACAGCCATGTCCTTAAAATGTTAAAATAACCATTAAGATTAACATATGTGTTCAATATTGACTTTGTTATAGTAAAATAAATGCATATTTTAACCAAATAATTTAATGAATTACTATTAATTTTCTTAACCCATTTATGTCTAGCGTCTAGTAAAAAAGGCCTTGGCAAACAGCGTAGACCCAGATGAGACGCCGCATGATGCAGCGTCTCATCAGGGTATGCGCTGTTTGCTTAAAGAAATTTCAATAAGAAATATTCTAAATATAGAAATAAATATACTAGACGTCCCTAATTTTGGAAATAAATTGATCCAATTTAGAAGTATGGGAGAGTCCACTAGGCATAAATGGGTTAAAATAGTTGAGTTATCTTTAAAGTTCACTTACAATCTTTACCAGGAGCAAAATAATCCCTGTCCTGCAAGAAGAAAACATGCATCGATTGAGTCAGCTGTGGAGTCATGAGGACTACTAAGAAGACTACAAAACCTTGAATGACTTAACCCTTTCAGTGCGGGAACCGAATTTTGAAGGCCTTTGCAAACAGTTTGGATCCAGATGAGACGCCACAGAATGTGGCGTCTCATCAGGATCCAAACTGTTTGCTATTCTGATAGTATTCTTTGAAAAAAAATCGAAGAAAATGCTAATTTTAAAAATTCTGCAGACGACATTTTAGCAGACAACAAATTTCCCAGCATGCAAAGGGTTAAACGCTGACAGGGTGCAGCTCCATACCAGACTGTGCTGAAAGCTCAGGCCTTGTCTGGAGCTATACTGACTGTGCTGAAAGCTCAGGCCTTGTCTGGAGCTGTACTGACTGCACATTGAACAGAATCCATTTTCACATTTCTAAATTTTTATATGTTTTGAGGTATGACAGTTAATTTCTTTCAATAATTGCAATGTTTCAAACATATAAAAATATTTGCTTAATCTATCAACTACCTAAATAAACAGAGAGCTTTAGTAAGGAAACTGATTAGTTAATTAGCATATCATGAATTAAATCTCTGTGATTCGTTTAGGTTTACGAGTTGCAATGGGAAAAATGCTTGTAATAATTGTGTTATTCTAATTACAAATAGCTTTGGCATTGCTGTTGCCTTAAAACCAAACGAGCAAACCCTTTTGTCAGTTCCTAGGAAAGAGTTTAATTGGTTATGTATTCTTTTAGGTTTGGCGTTTCAATTGTAGACAGTGCTTAAAATGTTGATTTACTACCAGAATTGTTCTGTAAAGGATATTATGCATGCAATCATATGTGTATTCAAAATTAAACTAGATATGTGTTCACATGCCATGGGGGGGGGGGGGGAGAGGGTGGGGCGGACCCAACTCGCCCTTGTTACAATTCCAAGACTTCATGATCACTCGAAAGAGGGCCATGTAAATATTACTTAAATGATAGAATGGAAACTACATAAATGATGCATGTTGTAAAACTGGTTTTAATGTATCTGCCTTACGTACTAAACAAAGTCACACTGCCCAGTTTGATCAAGGACGGAAATGTCCACATAAATGAACTCATCTATAAGAGACTGATATGGCAAAAAGTATCATAAAATAAACAAAATGTGTGCACAGGCTTTTTATCCAAGACGATACCATATGCAAATTCATAAAACCCAGATTGTTATCCCAGAACATGCCTCTAATGTCTCCCCAGCAGACCTTTTTATCCACCTCCCTAACCATCTTCTTGTACTCCCGGTTTTCTTGCTGAGCCCTTAACCTCTTGCATCTTGCCTCCAGTTCAGGATCCTGTAATTTTCAATTGTACCTTTATTTATTTACTTTTAAATTATGCACAGCATTACATGTACATCAAACAGTAGGTCATCATAGGGATAAAAGATCATTATCCTAAAATTTTACATCATGATCAAAAGTGGGCCCCATACAGAGCAAAAAAAAGTTTGTTCAATTATAAATGCCTGATAAAACAAGAGCACCGCATAACTGGTGCCAACGCTCGGCTGCGGGTGCAATTTTTATAAATTAAAACTTGTCGCAATTTTTCTTATTTTTTTAGAGGTCACAGTGACATTGACCTTTGACCTAGTGACCCAAAAATGGGTGTGGCGCGTAGAACTCATCAAGGTGCAGCTACATATGAAGTTTCAAAGTTGTAGGTGGAAGCACTTTGATTTAAGAGCCAATGTTCAAAACCTTGACAAAATGTTAAGGTTTTAGCACAACGCGGACGGCGGACACGACGATGGACACGACATGACGAGCTGGCTATGACAATACCTTGGGTCTTCTCCGAAAACAGCCAAGCTAAAAATCAAAGGGGCATATTGATGGCTAATGCAGAATTTTAAATTTACAAAAAAAACAATCTTATAAACAAAATGTGTTTGTGAAACACAATGTCCCCCTATATGACGTTTGACCTTGAAGGATGACCTTGACCGTGAAACCTTCACCACTCAAAATGTGCAGCTCCATGAGATACACATGCATGTCAAATATAAAATTGCTAGCTTCAATGTTGTAGAAGTTACATTACATGAGCAATTTTGACCCATATATTTGACCTAGAAGGATGACCTTGACCTTGACCTTTCACCACTAAAAATGTGCAGCTCCATGAGATACACATGCATGCCAAATATCAAGTTGCTATCTTCAATATTGCAAAAGTATTCATAAAATAAGCGATTTGGGCCACATATATTTGACCTCTGACCTTGAAGGATGACCTTGACCTTGACCTTTCACCACTCAAAATGTGCAGGTCCATAAGTTACAAATGCATGCCAAATATCAAGTTGCTATCTTCAATATTGCAAAAGTATTCATAAAATAAGCGATTTGGGCCACATATATTTGACCTCTGACCGTGAAGGATGACCTTAACTGTGACCTTTCACCACTCAAAATGTGCAGCTCCATGAGATACACATGCATGCCAAATATCAAGTTGCTATCTTCAATATTGCAAAAGTATTCATAAAATGAGCGATTTTGGCCACATATATTTAACCTCTGACCTTGACCTTTCACCACACAAAATGTGCAGCTCCATGAGATACACATGCATGCCAAATATCAAGTTGCTATATTCAATATAGCAAAAGTTATTGCAAAATGTTAAAGTTGGCGCAAACCAACCAACCAACCAACAGACCAACCAACCGACAGGGCAAAAACAATATGTCCCCCACTACTATAGTGGGGGACATAAAAATATTTACTTAATGGTTGCTTGATACATGTTTGGACACACATATTTTATAGGCAGTCAGTAATTTATTTATTTTTATTATTAGAATCGGTTGTATCAGGGACACATTTCCCAGATGCAGGAAATTATTTTATGTGTAATCTTTATTTATTACATGTTTATGAAGTTCCGTTACAAACATGTTGGACCTTTTCAGAAACAAGTAGATGTTTCTGATCTGTACAAACATACCCTTGATGCCAGTTCAACTGTAGGCAAACAAACATCACAGCCTTGGATCAACTCATGTAGGTAGATATTTGTCCCTGTTCAACATGAAATTGACATTAATGACATAAGGTGTAATTCATTCAGATTAGAAATTTTAAGACGTAAAGACTAAATAGCTGCATATTTTGAGTAATATAATATGGGCAAAAGCCAACTGAAGTGTCCCTCATTGACGGTAAATGTATATCAATTTTTTTTGTAATATTTGTTTTTAGTCTTTAGATACATAAATTGCATTAAATGATTTTATTGCCAATCATCTGAAATTTTCACATATTTTTATCTGCTAAAATTACATTTTTGGCAGACATTTTCTCTTCCAAAATATTTGGAACACCTCAAACTTACACATTGTAATTGGATACTGTATTTGGAATTTTCCCCACAAACATATTAAAACTCTTCTGAGGAACAAGATGACATGACCTCAGTTTTAAAAGTGAAACAATGATAATTTGTGTACTGAAGTTTAATTTATTGTAAATCAGTCATCACACAAATTGAGGGGAAAATGGTTATAAATGTTAATGAATTTTATTTATGTGGGAGCCAGTATGAAAACCTAAGGGTATAAAGAAAACAAGAGGACCAAGATGGCCCTAGTTCGCTCACCTGAGAGGAGTCGGTTCATTCAATCTTTACCTAATGTCAAACATGACCTAGATATTGACCAGACAAACATCCTGGTCAAGTTTCATCATTATTGAACCAAAACTCTGGCGTAGGGAGTGTTTTTGTTTAGGTAAGATTTGAAATGGTGACCTATATTTTGAGTTGACCCCCCTTACCAAACATCAAACTTTGCTTACAAGGATTTTGTATAATATAATGAAAATTTGGACAATCTAAGGGCAATAATTATGGCATTAATTATGTGATTTTGCTCATCATCAAACTTGACTGAGATCTTTCAGCAACTTTGATAAAGAATGCTTGAGAAATGTGAATGCTAGAGTGTTTACAAACCAAATATGGACGGACGGACAGCGGACAAAGACCAATCCTAAAACCTGACCTGAGCAATAAGGTGAGCTAAAAAGTGTGTTTCACCGATCTGAGCCATTTTCCAACTTGTCCAAGAAAGCAATAAAACCAATGTATTTACTTAGTTTCACGATGATTAGGCAAAAAATGTGACATCTATAAGTGTTCAATCACAAGGTTTCTCTCTATATAGGCACATAAGGAAAATTGCCCCACCCCACTGGCAGCCATGTTTATTGACCAATCGGGACCATTTGCGAACTCATCTGAAATATATATAAAACCAATCTTTTCACCAAGTTTCATGATGATTGGGCAAAAAATGTGACTTCAAGAGTGTTCACAAGCTTTTTTTTACTATATAAATATAAGAAAACTGCCCTCCCCCCCCTCAGCAGCCATGTTATTCAACTGACCAGAACCATTTTCCAACTCAACTCTCGTATCAAGGGAACAAATGTTCTGACCAAATTTCATGAAAATTGGGCAAAAAATGTGACTTCTAGAGTGTTCACATGTTTTCACTATATACATATAGAGAAAAATGCCTTGCCCACTGGCGGCCATGTTCTTTCACCGATCTGGACCATTTTCGAACTCGTCCGACATATCAATAAAACCAATGTTTTCATTAACTTTCATGATGATTGGGCCAAAATTGTGACTTCAAGAGTGTTTACAAAGTTTCTCTATAGCCATATAAGGAAAACTGCCCCGCCCACTGGCGGCCATGTTTTTCAATGGACCGGAACCACTTTTGAACTCAACCAACATATCATTAAGACAGACATAGAGACAAAGTAACATGAAGATTGGGCATTAAATGTGACTTCTACAGTGTTTACAAGCTTTTTCTGTTTTTTTGACCTAATGACCTAGTTTTTGACCCAGTATGACCCAGTTTCAAACTCGATTGAGATATCATTGGGACAAATCTTCTGACCAAGTTTCATTAAGATTGGACAATAAATGTGGCCTCTAGAGTATTTACAAACAAATGTGGACGGACGGACGACGGACAAAGACCAGTCACAAAAGCTAAAAACAAGAGCTGTCACCATAGGATGACATATGCCTCATATAAACGCTTTGATAGAAGTTATAGCATTTTTTGAAACCTAAACGCAGATTTCGAAGCCTTAACTCGAACCCAAAGTTCAAGGTCAAGGTCGCAGGGGTCAAAATTTGTGTGCGCATGGAAAGGCCTTGTCCATATAAACATGCATACCACATATGAAGGTTATATCTCAAGGGACATAGAAGTTATAAAAAAAAAACGAAACCTATACGCAGATTTTGAAACCTAAACGCGGACCCTAACTTCAAGGTAAAGGTCACAGGGGTAAAAATTTGTGTGCATATGGAAAGGCCTTGTCCATATACACATGCATACCAAATATGAAGGTTATATCTCAAGGGACATAGAAGTTATGAGCTGTTTCGAAACCTAAACGCAGATTTCGAAACCGAAACGCGGACCATAAGTTCAAGGTCAAGGTCACAGGGGTAAAAAAATGGTGTGCGTATGGAAAGGCCTTGTCCATATACACATGTATACCAAATATGAAGGTTATATCTCAAGAGACATAGAAGTAATAAGCATTTTTCAAAACCTAAACACAGATTTTGAAACCTAAATGCGGACCCTAAGTTCAACGTCAAGGTCACAGCGTATGGAAAGGCCTTGTTCATATACACATGCATACCAAATATGAAGGTTATAACTCAAGGGACATATAAGTTATGAGCATTTTTTGAAACCTAAACGCGGACCCTAAGTTCAAGGTCAAGGTCACAGGGGAAAAAAAATGTGTGCGTATGGAAAGGCCTTGTCCATATACACATGCATACCAAATATGAAGGTTATATCTCAAGGGACATAGAAGTTTTGAGCATTTTTCGAAACCTAAACGCAGATTTTGAAATCTAAACGCGGAGCCTATTTCAAGGTCAAGGTCACAGGGGAAAAAAAATATGTTCGTATGGAAAGGCCTTGTCCATATACACATGCATACCAAATATGAAGGTTGCATGTGTATATCTCAAGGGACATAGAAGTTATAAGCATTTTTCGAAACCTAAACACAGATTTTGAAACCTAAACGCGGACCCTATTTCAAGGTCAAGGTCACAGGGGTAAAAAAAATTGTGCTTATGGAAAGGCCTTGTCCATATACACATGCTTACCAAATATGAAGGTTATATCTCAAGGGACATAGAAGTTATGAGCATTTTTCGAAACCTAAACAAAGATTTCGAAACCTAAACGCGGACCCTAAGTTCAAGGTCAAGGTCACAGGGGTTAAAAATTGTGTGCGTATGGAAAGGCCTTGTCCATATACACATGCATACCAAATATGAAGGTTATATCTCAAGGGATATAGAAGTACATGTATTAGAATTTTTCAAAACCTAAACGCAGATTTTGAAACCTAAACGCGGACCCTAAGTTTAAGGTCAAGGTCACAGGGGTAAAAAGAATTGTGCATATGGAAAGGCCTTGTCCATATACACATGCATACCAAATATGAAGGTTATATCTCAAGGGACATAGAAGTTATGAGCATTTTTTGAAACCTTAACGCAGATTTCGAAACCTAAACGCAGATCCTTAGTTCAAGGTCAAGGTCACAGGGCTAAAAAAATGTATAAAAATGTGTGCGAAAGGAAAGGCCTTGTCCATATACACGTGCATACCAAATATGAAGGTTATATCTCAAGGGACATAGAAGTTATGAGCATTTTTGGAAACCTAAATGCAAAGTGTGACGGAAAGACGGACAGACGGACAGACAGATGGACGGACAGTCCGATCACTATATGCCCCCTTTTCTTCGAAAGGGGACATAAAAACATCCAACCTTGAATAACAATTAACACATAAATGAAACACAACTACACTGTATTATTATGAAAACATTAATAATCAAAGGGGAGTAACTACTGTAAACTTAAATGCAATATTTAGAAGAGTTGTCTCACATGTTACATGACCTTATTTCATGATTTTTTGCAAGCCTTCTTACTCAGTGATTTTTTTTGCTCAAATTTACAGCTGATTTTTCGGCTGCTTCCCAATCGCAAAAATACACGTTTTTCCCCAAAAATCTGACCAAAATTGCCCAAAAAAAGCCCAACTTCCAAAAAAAAAAAAAATTGTTTTTTTTTTTTTTTTTTTAGAAAGAAGTCTCATATAACTTAATTATGATTTCTTAAATCTAGGTCTCAACTTTATTTTTTAAACATCTTACAAAATATATAACTTGAATTTAGTCATTTTTGTCCATAAATCATTCCCAAACTTGCCACTTTTATTGATTAAAAAAAATCCCAATTTGACCAGACTCCTTTTCTAGAAAACTCCCTGAACATGCACTTAAAAACAATATCACTTCTGTTACTTATAATCCTATTTATAATGCTTAATTTTTCCCAATTTCATAGTTTATCGCGCTATTTTTCCCAATTTCACGGTTTATCGCACTAATTTTCCCAATTCAAAAGGCACAGGCTGTAACAAATTAAAGCAAAAAAAATCACCGTTACTATATAAATATAAGGAAAACTGCCACATCCCCCTGGCAACCATGTTTTCAACAGACCGGAACCATTTTCAAACTTAACTCGCGTATCTAGGAAACAAAAGTTCTGACAAAAATTCATGAAAATTGGGCCAAAAATTTGACTTCTAGAGTGTTCACATGTTTTCACTTTATACATATAGAGAAAAATGCCCCGCCTACTGGCGGCCATGTTTTTTCACCGATCAGGACCATTTTCAAACACGTCCGAGAAATCTATAAAACCAATGTTTTGACCAACTTTCATGATGATTGGGCAAAAATTGTGACTTCCAGAGTGTTTACAAGGTTTCTCTATAGCCATATAAGGAAAACTGCCCCGCCCACTGGCGGCCATATTTTTCAACGGACCGGAACCACTTTTGAACTCAGCCAACATATCATTAAGACAAACATTTTGACAAAGTTACATGAAGATTGGGCATGAAATGTGACTTCTACAGTGTTAACAAGTTTTTTCTTTTTTTTGACCTAGTGACCTAGTTTTTGACCCGGCACGACCCAGTTTCAAACTCGACCGAGATTTCATTTGGAGGAAGCTTCTGAACAAGTTTCATGAAGATCGGATAATAAATGTGGCCTCTAGAGTGTTTACAAACAAATGTTAACGGACGGACGATGGACAAAGACCATCACAAAAGCTCACCTGAGCAATCAGGTGAGCTAATTAAGCAATTTGTGTTTATGTTCTATATTCTTGGTGTTTCTTTAAACATTAAGAAACCAAGCATTTAGAAATTATGTTGCGAATTTTACAAACATCGTGTTGCAAAATGGCAAAATTTATTTTTATTATTTACAAGCAAATATAACTAGACAACGGTGATTTTTTTAATTTAAAATTGGGTCTGGTAGGAGGATCCATTCTCAATGGAAAATATATATATATATTATTTTTTTAATGGGACCAATTGAATTTAAACAAGCATATTTGTTGAATTGATATCCCCCGCCAATATGCTTCTGGACACAAACATGTTATATTTGAAACTCAAACAAGCATTTTTTCAAGATACAAAGGGCCATAACTCCGTTATTAACAGATGGTGTACAATGCCATTTGGCGTGCATCATCCTAGTATCCATATATATACTCATACCAAGTTTCAATGAAATCCGTCAAAGCACTTAAAAGATATGGCTCCGGACGGACGGAAAGACGGACAACGCCAAAACAATACAGTACACTCCACGCGTTTTCCCCAAAAAACGCGCTCCCTCCGCGGGTTTTTTTTGCTAGCGAGTGTTCACGCGGCGTTGGAAGAGCGAGGTGAACTCGATAAAACGCTCGGCGTTACGCCGCGTTCGCTAATTCCCGCGGCGTGTATTACTTTAGGCTAGTCGGTAAATGTAGACACTTTCCGTTCTTATCAGTGATCGCCGCGCAACGCCGCGTTAGCAGTGTGCTACTTGGCATGCCAAAAAATAAAAAAAATTGTTATAATAAATTGTTTAAATACTGTAGTACAAGTATAAAAAAGATAATTGTATAGAAAATTAATACGTATACAAATTATGTTTTTTAATTCACAGGTACGTCTACAATATGAATTAGTCTAATATAATACATTTGACAAATTAATATTTAAATCATAACACATATGACACAAGAATAATGTTCCGTAAATTCCAAATGAGAATAATAATTAGTAATCCGAAACACACTACGATTTTTAATTGTTAACACGACGTTTACAAATGCTTCCAATATACAGTCATCATGTATATATTTCCCGACAAAAGCGCGCGAAAATTATGCTGCAATGTACAAGTCAAGGTACAATGTATACTCCTGCAAAGCGTGCGTGTATTGATTTTTTTTATACAAACTTTGTAGCGCAGAGAACATTAAATTTTGTTGATTTCGGTTAAAAGTTTCTTTGGTATTTATTAACGAAATTATATCGCGAATAAGTTGATATTTCCTCTAAAATAATTTCAAATCGAACACGCCGAATGTGTATCGTTACGGTATTTTAGTAGAGTATTTATTTTAACACTAATTGTACTGTAAACTGAATAAAGAAGACATCTGGGCGGAACTGGATTTTAAGTGTTTGACGTTATGAAAACACGCAAAGCTTGTCTACTGACCAATTGTGTAGACTGCTGTCTGCGGTGTTTTGACAAAACGGATTAACATGTGTGAATGTCACTCTGCCGATTTGGTCCATAATTACTGGTAAACATTGTTTAGAATGTCGACGCAACAAGAATACAACTGTGAATATTAAATGCAATTATCAAGTCAATAGTTACCACCTTTTAGCAATCAATGGAATAACCTACAAACAAAGAGAAAATCAATGCATTAGCGAGCAGAGAATTGACTTTGTTCCGACAATTAAAACCATTCTTTATGCATTCGTTGAACGTGTTCACTAGAGTAAGTTATGCCTTTAGACAGGAAGCGGCTTTTCTTTGATTACGTCAAACTGTCAATTCACACAGATTTGCGAGATTTTTAGGGTCCTTGGTCATTTGTATACATGTTCAGTATAGAAAATCACCTGCTAACATGAAAACTTTGGATTAAATTATCAAAATAAAAACAATGTTGCAAACTGTGTTTATATTAATTGGTAAGTATTAGTTAAAAGACGACGTTTTGTGTGTCGTAAATCAACGAGTTTTCTATACAACAACAACTACTTCTACAACCACGTCGGGATCGATCTATCGTGTTTTTTTTTTAAATTGTAAATATTATACTACATGTACATGTATGTACTTGTAATAAATGTAATTTTATTTGAAAATCAGGAAGTCAAACAAAATTAATTTGATCGTTATCTCGTAAAACGCGGAGTTTCCCCCGCGTTGCCAACGCCGAGGGCCGCCGCGTCGGCTTATCAGTTTTGCCGATCGTTAACCGCCGCGTCCAAAATCATGCAAACGCCGCGTATAGCGGGATTTTCTTAATCTCCCTCCAGGTCGAAACCCGCGGAGTATGGAGGGAAATTGGGGAAAACGCGTGGAGTGTACTGTATCCCTCCGCCGATGGCAGGGGATAAAATAATAATAATTAAAGTCTGCACATTTAGTTTATTTATCCAGTTCCACAAGTTTAATCTTAGTAAATGTAATACTTAAATAATTTTATTCTCAATTTTAAAATATAATTGTTTGCAAACGAACAAAACCACTAATTTCCCAATTTAAGTCAAAAGACACGATTTTCCCAATCCAAAGCAACCTGGCCCCGTTCCAAAAATGGTAAAAAAATACAATGGACATGTGTCATTGACATGAATGCCCTCACAACATAATAGAATGAGACGGTGTCTTCTTCATTTATATACTAAATAACAGTCAGACATACAATATGTTTAGCTGAGGTATTCAACTTCAAAATTGTTACGTAACTAATTTTTCAGCACACTGAAAGCCTTAGGCGCAAGCCTTGGAAGACCTAGTACTTGGGTGTTATTGGAATATTTCATAATCTGTGCACAATATTGGGATTGAAACCAGAACTGAGAAGTCCTTTTTGTAAGGATCAGGGCCCTCTCTTGCTGCCAGGGAAAGCCACCCACATCCCTCATATGGGGGAATTTTCGCGCTGATTACCTTTTATGGTGTTTTTTTTACTTAGTCTCTCATTTTACTTCATTTTTGTTGTACATGTTTGCACTATATTCATTGCTTTTTTTATAATTGAGTATACATGTATTTGACACTCGTATTAGACTACATGTGTATACTGTAATGATGTAATACAAAGTGAATGTCTATACACATGTATAATAAAGAGGTGAAACTTCTGTTGTTGCAGCAGTATTTCTCTCCTATTTTACACACATGCATGGTCATTTATTTATGGCAAGTTACTATTATCAGTGCTTAAATAAATATTATCAGTGCTTAAATAAAATAATCATTGAAAAGACACATTTTCTTCTTCCATCTCTTAACTAGTTTTTAGTCAGCCAATGTTTTTTTTAAATATGAACTGTTAGATAAGAACATGACTCTGATGATTCTGTCGCTGCGGTCATCGATGCATGTGTGTGACAGTCGGTTTAATGATTTTACACAGACCATTGTTCATCTTCAATTTCCATCGAATTGTCATTTGATGACGTAATCGCCGATGCCTGTGTGTTGACTGTTTGTTTGGTTTTTATTAATACTATCTAATGCAGTTTGTTTAAAAAGAAAATCTATTTATTTCTTGTAAGCTTAGCATTGTGTGACATTTTATTTTCCGGAAACGGTGCACATGTAGATGTACAAATCATGCAGGTGCGCAAAACATAATACTTCCCATCTACAGCCGTATCTATTAGACTAGAAAACACAATATCTGTTCAGCGTTACGGGTTTTGCGTTTGTTTTTTCGTTGTTTTTTTTTATGGGGAAATTTTCCACCAAATAGGGGATAAAAGTATACTTTTTATGGGGGAAGCCGCCAATATTCTATGGTAAAAAGTGCAAATCGAGGGCCCTGAGGACGACACCATATTCATTTTTCAACAGCCACTACATAATACATGTAGTTTGTTTATCTTAACATACAACTTATTAATTCACATACTAAAAACATTTCAAAATCTGAATTAATCACATGGGCAGTTAAAACAATGGTCAGTGTGTTCCAAGGAAAATGTATTTAAATTAAGTTGCATATAAATGGAACGAAGTGAAGATTTAGTTCATTTGTTTAATATTACCTAGCAAAAATGTCACCAAGTTTTTTCCTGTATTTTATTGAGGAAACCTATAAACATTTTGTGTGTAGCCTAGTAGGGTCATTTTTAACCGTGAATATTTGAAATAAGTTTCATTCCACTGTCAGTGTATTAAACATGGTATTATAACGTATAAAAGATCAACATTGCCAAATAAATTGACTTTCGCTTAAATAAGTGTTCACTGCTTATCTGGAATTATTTTACACACCAACATATCAAACAAAAATACACGTAATGTACAAAACAAAACCTTGACGTTTGAAACTTCCGGTTTCTGCTATAAATATACCTGACGCGGATAAAAATTCATGTAAACGTTTCACTACTCGAAAAGGTACACATTTTTCATCTTTGAAATGGTTGAGTTCTTTTTTAAGTTCAGTTTCTATTCCAATAATGTTCACAGCAAGTTCAATATTTTCCAACAATCCTGAAGATATTGAAATGTTTGGTTCATCCATATCTCACGTGGGTAAAGTTCATTTATAACTTGGGGGTGGAGATCATTGAGTCTGGAATATCATGGAAATAATAAAGAACTATTGAGCATCTACGCTTAAAGAAAAGGCATTCACTATTTACGTTGATGTTATAAGAAACAATGATTTTTAGTTGAGCTTGAAAAACTATTGAAAACCTAAACCCCGATTGTAAAATAGAATAATCCATTGAAAAATATATTATACGTTATAATAGCAATTCTGTGCTTCATTTTCTTTAAGAAAATCAACTTAATCAAATACAGAATTGCCAATTACCGTCTTTTATAAAACTAACTTGGGCATTAAAACGTCAATCAGATTTTGGAACAGTACTTAGATAATTTTATAATGCAAAAATAGAACATTTGATCTTTTTTATATCTAAACGGGGAAAAAGTAACCGACGTACCTTGCAGAAATTTTACTGAAATTATTGTATGACAGGGTATTCATGAAAGTTAAAATTTGTCTAAAAGCTTCAATTTTATTATACTTCACTATCCAATCAGAGTAAATTTTTCGTAATGTACGTGTTTTATCCTATTTATATGGAAGATAAAAGAACACAAACAAAATATACGTGTTTATAGCTCACGTGCCCCGTGCGTTTGTGAGGAACTGTGTGTCTGTTGGTTGTATTAATTACACATACCAGATAATCTACGTCTCTGTTATCTACGTCTCTGATACCAGTGACCACATTTGACGACATGACGCTCAACAATCGACTACTGAACGCGACATGCTGGTCAAATTAAGTCATTATTAATCAACTGCTATTTTTATTGGAACAGGAATACATACATCAATCTACGATGTGCATTTTGTTTATGCACCTTGGGCAGTCTACGGACGGATATAGACTGATCTTGGCTAACAACAGGGACGAACTTTGGGACAGACCAACCGACACAGCAGCAATCCGAGGAACAGCCCGACGTTGGATTGGTGGTTAGCATATACACAATAATGGATCATGCTTATTCCGTATTGATGTCTTAAGCCAATAAGTAGTCTGTCAAGTGTGTCAGGTTAGAATGCGGGTCGAAATGTCATTTAGTTAAATTCTCGGAGCCGGCGCATGATTAACGAAAGTAAGTTTGGCTCGTGGTCACCATAACGGTCAGGGGTGTTTTGCACGGGTAACAGAGTGCGTTTCTATTAGCCTTAGGCATTTGATGTAATCGAGCTAAAATGAAAATGTTTAAATTTAAAAGTACTTGTTCTCAAGTATAATCCAACTGCGCAAACTTAAACTAAATAGATAGAAATTGTAGCTCTAACTCAATATTAATCAAAACTGTCGTGATTATTGTAAGTTAATTAGCAGAATCATGCTTCCGAGGATCTTACTTATAAACTTCGAAACACATAAACACGTGATTTGTTAACGGTCTGAGTCTCCGAGTATTGCAAAACGGAAAAGTCAATTGTTTCGAATATATCAATCGTTTAACTACACGATTAAAACTATTATAGGTATTGACGTAGAACCAGGAAAAGAAGGCGGCACGTGGCTTGGCGTATCAGAAAATGGACAACTCGCCATTTTACTTAATATTCTTGAAGTTCAGAAACCAGATGCCAAAGGCAGAGGTAACGCCGTGTGTTCACACTTCAAACCAATGCTTTCATATTAAAATATTATATGTATAAGGGCTATTTTCTTTTGTTATCAGATACCATATTTAGATCCACTCCGTCAAGAAAAAAAACCATCCCGATATAATTTCTTTAAACTGATGCAATTTCCCCCTAAATTTCAAGTTAACCATATATTTCTGTAATTTCTTAGATTTGTCGTCTCGATATTTTTCCCTTTAAATGGAAGACCGGGTCCTTTCTCCAAATCAAGAAATAAACTACATGCGTGTTTGTCAAATATTTCCCCGGTTGGAAGGAGAAAACTTTAATACTATTAATCATAACGGCATACCAATATATGATGTCAATACCTCACGAAATATAATAATTATGATTTTTTTTCTGCATTTAACATTGAATGTTACAATATTAGGTTTCTTTGTTCCGAATTTCCTGACCGGGGAGAAAACAGTAGACGAGTACCTGGCGGATGTCGCCACTGAACACGACCTCTACAACCCCTTCCATCTGATTTTGGTGGACCTTAGGTACCGGCAATTTACTAACCAACAGTATGTTACAATAGTATTTCTGTTCGGTACATCTGCCGATGCGCCATTTATGTTTGTTCGTAATTTTGCTTGAATTTTACATGGTATTTTATAATCGCACGAAGAACATATATCGAGAAGAATTCATATAAGTTTTTTAGTAACTTATTTTCTTATCCACTATTGTATGAATGCAATTCACAAATCATGTTTTACGTATGCTAATGAATAATGCTTATAAATACAGTGTGTACCAAACGTGACTTTTTAAGGGTTGAAATCGAAGCAAACTAATTTGCACAGCATAATCTTGATAGCCAGTATATGCTTCTTAAAAGAACCTATGCCGTCCATAACTTTCCATATACATAATACATGACAAGATTTTGTAGAAAGTGCACTTCTGTAACCGATCTTTTTTCAGTTAATACGTATAGATTATTATATGGAGGAAGTGTGCCTTTAGTGGTTATTAGCACACTTGGTGAGTTATTTGCACGAGGGCTCCATATTATGACCTGTTTATTGCATATGTTCATCAATGATCATGTATATACATAATGTCGTGTATATCGAAATTAATAATTAATATCGTGTATATCGAAATTATTAATTAATATCGAAATAAAAACATAATTTAATATAAACGACACGCTTACCTCAATGACAAATGTCGTTATTAAGATGTCTGAATCTTCAAATTAAAAAAAATAATCAGGTCTTTTTCGTTGGTGAGGTTTCATTAATGAATTACAATAGATTCTACATCGATTAATTTATTGTGTGTTATTTAGCAAACCCACTTTGTGCGTGAAGACGATAACATGTAGCCATAACACAGAGCCGATTACTCATTCATACTCGGATGGTAGGTACACATTTTACCTACACAATTCAGTTATCATTTTCGTCGCCACATAAATTGTAATGTGATGGTTTTTTAACGGTTTTCCTTTTTGTAAAAGGATTTTTTTGCACGAACATTGTTCAGTTTTCAATTTGTATGGTATGCATAAAGTATATTGTTAATTTTTAAGCATGTTATAAAAAGTTTAATGCAGCATATAATGCTATTGTATATCTATAAATTGTAAGTAAATTCACGACCGTCCAAATAGCGCCGTGGTTGGTACACGCGTTTCTTTAAAACTTCATATGTAGCTGCACCTTGATGAGTTCTACATGCCACACCCATTTTTGGGTCACTAGGTCAAAGGTCAAGGTCACTGTGACTTCTTAAAAAAATAATTCTGTCAAGCTCTTTTATTCAAAACTGCACCCGCAGCCGAGCGTGGCACCCGTTATGCGGTGCTCTTGTTTGTATATGCAATACTAATTGTTTAATCATTTATGTTTGTGACAAGTTATGGTTAAACCTTTGAAGGTTACGTTTCCTGTGACAACTCTCGCGATATCACGAAGCCTTGGAAGAAAAGGTCGGTCGGAGAAAAGCAGTTTTCGGACATAGTGGCGGCTTACGGAAGCCCTGAACACAAAGCAGATCTCGTTGAGCGTTTAATGGGTTTAATGAACGATAGAGTAAGGTGCGAATTTTATAACAAACTTTGTCTTAACTTTCCGAAGATTTTTTTTACGTTAATTAAAATGTTAATTTAGCGCTAAGATTATTTATACAAAATAATGGTTGCTTATGGTGCTAATATATGCTGTGACTTATAATATGGCAAATGTAACTTGGCATGCTTGACATATCCATTGACATTTCAAACTTAGTCTTTTAAAGGGGATGTTTTACTGTTCGATCACGTAAACGTCCGGAGGCCGTGTTATCAACAGATCTTAGGTTGATCGTACGTGAGATTCGGTGGATCACCTTGTACTCTGTTACGGACAATAAATAAATTACAGGGGTACTTTCAATCCGTTGTATATCTGTTGGCCCTGTAAAAAGACAACACTCTTGGTATTCATTGTAAGCTCGTAAGTTGATTAATCTTCAAACTAAATATCTCTTGATTGCTCTTATAGACACTTACCTGACCTGGTTCTTGCGGAGCAGTTTGCGGCTGTTGGTAGGTCCACTGAGAGTGAGTTTTTCAAACAGCGAGCAGCCGTATCAGTTTTCTCACCGGAAGTTAAGTATGGAACAAGGTAACCATACCAGTACTCTTTTATAACTTATTCGATTGTTTACTAGGAGTTACTCTGTCTTTGCTATTTAATTCCAATAGTGGTTTGGTTTTAGATATGTGTAAACTTATTATTTTACCTTATTCATTGATACGTTGATTGATTTGTTTTGTTTTCAGAACAAACACGATTATCCTCGTAGACCACACAGGAAACTGTAGCTACATAGAGCGTACATTGAAAATGCCAGTTAGCGTAGACAAGCCAGATTACAGCGTCGTTGAACTAAGTTTTAAAATAAAAGTTTGAGAATTATTTTAAAGAACATCGAAAATGGTTTACACGTATTAATAGTGTGTTTTTAGCTCGACTATTACATATGAAATATATATAGTGGAGCTATCCTACTCACCCCGGCGTCGGCGTTAGCGTTAGCGTGAGCGTGCAAATGTTAAAGTTTGCGTACCACCTCAAATATTTTCAATGTCCCTAGACATATTGCTTTAATATTCTGCTTACTTCTTTACCAATATGACCCCAACCTATAAACAAGAGCAGACAACTGTATCAAGCATTTTGTAAGAATTATGGCCCATTTTTCACTTAGAATATGCATGTTATTGATAAATCTATGTTAAAGTTTGCGTACCATCTCAAATATTTTCATTGTCCCTTGACATATTGCTTTCATATTTTGCAAACTTCTTTACCAACATGACCCCAATCTATAAACAAGAGCAGACAACTGTATCAAGCATTTTTTTAAGAGTAATGGCCCTTTTTTCACTTAGAATATGCATATTACTTTAGTTACATTGCCATAACTTCTTTATTTATGATCATATTTTATTCATACTTTGACAAAACAACACTTACCTGACATACCACAATGGACTCCACCCAAACCATCCCCCACGCCCCAGCCCAGAATCCCCCCCCCCCCCCCCAAAAAAAAAGAAAAAAAATCTTTTTTTTTTAAAGATCATCTATTAAATGACCAGCACACACCCACATTATACCCCCCTCTCCATGATGGCTTACATTATACTGTCAAGCACTCGAATTGTCGAGCTCGCTGTCCTCTGACAGCTCTTGTTTATTATGCTTGGTGTTTTTAATTGTCTCTTACTGGTCAGCAAACGTTGAATCAATGTAATTTGACAGAAATTAAAAACCATATTCATACGAATATTTTAGTATTTAAGTGTATCATTTAGAGACATTTACTTGGTATCTTTATATTTGCGTGCCTATTAATTGTATTGTTCCAATCAGTAATAATATATATCATTTTTTATAGTATGCTTGTTTTATACAGCTAGATTATTTAGTCATATATTGTTTTATTGTTATTGAGCTAGATTAAAGAAGTAAGAAGTAAACGCGTCTGCCAAATACAATAGAAGTGACGGCTAGCAATATGATCCATAAGTATAACATTAGCGAGTTAAACGATGTAAATGGGATGCAGATATAATAATACAGATCGAAATCATATACGTTTAAGCGTTCTTTCTTGACATGTTAGGCATAGAATGTATGTTTAATTTTGTATGTAAACCAACAAATGCATTGACATTTATGATATTTAAATAAACAAATGCTTTTTATTTTATATTGTATTGTTAATCAATATCATCTTATTTTGTATTGCAGTACCTTTTCGTGAAACGTTTTTTATGATGGCATACTGTGTAGCTTAAAGCGGGTATATACGATTTTGTCAAATATTTATGAATTTATATACACTGTGTAAAAAACTTATTATATATATGTATTTCAATATAAATTAAAATAAAAGTTAAGAAGAACATGTGTCGAAAAATGCGAAATAAGCCAGATATTTAATTCTGAAATTGAAAACGGCTGTACAGCCGAATTAGCCAGCATGTATACCATACATGTACGATGTGCATCTAAACTTACGACGGGTGTTCCAGAAGTTTGTGGATTTTCGCTATAACTTTCATTTGGTAACATAAATGGACAAACAAATAGCATGTTAAGAATATTTCGTCCTTTCCAAATCTACTCTCCAAATATAATGGAAATACATAAAACAATAAATATATATCTGAGATTTAAACATTTGCACAATGCGCACACCGACGCACGTGTAACGTTTCTGTTCAACTTCAATGACGTTATGAAGTTAACAACTGTCAAATCTTTTCCACATAATCACCTCCAACGCGAATGCACTTTATGTGTCGGGAAATCCACTTGTCAAAAGTGTCTCTATACCAGTCAGCGTCAAAAGACGACACGATTCGCTTTGCTGCAACTGTAAGTTCCTGTTTACTTGCAAAGCGAATACCGCGCAACTGTGATTTAACTTCCGGGAAGACGCGGAAGTCCATAGAGGCCAAATCCGGGCTGTAAGAAGGACTTAGGCGCTGTAACGTGAAATTTGCCGTAAATTCTGTTTATCAACGACATTTAAACCAAATTTAAATTCGCGTAACGCTCATACTTATAATAAAATACACGCGTGCGCCGCATGTCGTTACTGAGGTCTCTATGGCAACGCGTTTCAAACGCGCTTTATGGAATTCATGCATTTTTAGCTTATATATAAAGTCCGTGATAATTGGTTTGTATAATATGTAAATTTCTTTGACTTTTACCAGCAAACTAATAAGTTATAGCGAAAATTCACGAACTTCTGGAACACCCCTCGTAGTTTAACGGTTTATAATACAAAGACGAATGCTTCGGTTATTGTAGGAAAATATGCACGTCACTATCGGCTCGGGGCGCTAATTTGTCTTTGCTGCATTTTATAAAATTCGGCTTTAATGTATATTTTTTCTTGCCTATTTTGTGTTATTGTAACATATTTTATCAATATATTACAATTAAACACATATAAAAAATCGCATATACCCGCTTTAAATAAAATATGTAAACATATTAATCCCATTTACACCATATAATATCTCTTATTATTTTAAACTGTCTCTAGATAATTGGTATTAGAGTGGTATCGTCAGCTCATGCTCTTTGCGAGACATGATAAAACATTTTGAAGGAATGCAGTAATATTGTGTAATAGTTAGGGTAAAATATTAACAGATGTATTTTAAATTAACCAGTAACTTCGTTCCGATAATTAAATAATAACTTAGTCAGTACCTAAGCCATTAACCCTTAACAAACTTAAATCTGTGTAAAACATAATCCTGCAATGTCTATGTTAAGCGCATGTCCTTATTACACGATAACTGCCAGTCCACATTTGGTTTCTTTGGGGAGGGGGGTACCCTTCTTTGGGTACTACATGTATAATTTACCCGCATCCCTCCACATCCGACCCACGCTTTACCTTACAGATCGGACAAGACCGCACTGAACTAAACACTACTTTCAGAATTTTAACTTGCACATTTGGGCTTTCACGACATAAACCATCAGAGTGCGAAAAAGAAGACGGGGTTTAGAAAAGTATATAATTAAAAACTCTCCTGACACAATCAAGCAAACCACTATTCTGCATAATGTAAACATTGAATATGGTATGTATAATAACATATATTTCAAATAAGTATTGTGAATTTACAATATGAAATCCTACCATATGTATTTAATTGCTCATTTTGTAAATATGGCGTGTAATAACCCGTAATTAATGAATGAACCAAGATTTTACTAACCTCTGGTCGACTCCCAAGTCCAACTGTCAAGCCTCGACTCAAGGAAACTGAGTAACTTGCCGTAGATCACATGATGACACATCAACACAGTTTGTAGAATGCTACACAATGCAACAAAAAGAATTTTTTTTACTCTTTAATTTTAGATCTTTTCACTTTCGCATATATCCAAATTTGACTGATCAACTGTACTTTATCCAGCTGTCTTTGACAGCGAAAACAAACATACAAAAGTATTCTCCATTGACTGCGTAGCAACATATTAAGAAACAAGTAATATTGTTTACAAATTAATGCAAACCATGGAACTACAAACAATTAACATTCAAAGATTTATTTGATTACTGTTTAATTAATGTTAAATTTGTTTATTTACAGCATTTTTAACCCTAACAATAGCATTCAATACTTTCGTGAGTGACCTTAGTAAGATACAGTGACATTAAACCCAAAAGGACAGTACTTAATTGCTATCTATAGGCATTAGGCCTAAAAAAAAAATGTGATTCAGGACACCCGACCCTACCTAGGAAAATGCGCAGACCCTAAAGTTTTTATTGGCCTTGCCTACCCTAATATTTTTTTACCGTTTTCTGGTACTTGGATAAATATCAAAGCAATATAGACTTAGCCAAATTATGATCCTCTGTCAATTACGTCATGTATCTCTTTACCCACCTAAAGCCCGCCTTAAGGCGGATCGTCGTTGTAATGGAAAATCGATACAACAATTGTAAGCAGTCATACCTGTACCTGCAGTAAGATCATGCAGACGAGTGACGTAATTTTCATGAGTGTGTGATTTTATGGCAGTTTGTTGGCTTTGTTATTTAACACTCGTCGGTCCCTAGGGTGTAAACCTCTACAAATTAAATCTCGGCCACTTACTTAGAAGACAAATGATGGCAACCAGTTAAAATCCTTGTGGATATTGTGCATTTCATGCATTATATGGTCAAAACATTTATTCGACACCTATAAATGGGTTTAAGCAAATAATTGTTTAATTAATTACGCACAAGTGTAAATGTTTCGTTTGATTCTCAAATGAGCATTATTCAATTTGTAATCCGAAACACGCTTCCTAATTTTAATGTTAACACGACATTAACAAATTCACAGTGCTTTATCCTTTGTTTCAATAAAAATTATGCTGACATGTAGAACGTTGCATGGAAAGTGTGGGTGTATTTTGTGTTGTATACAAACATGAACATCACGTCAGGCGATTAACGCGTGTTCAGTGGAAAAGAAAACACCCCCGATTGGATGTTATTTCATCACATCTTTAAATAGTAACAAATGCGAAACTTCATTTGATACTTACGAAAAATGGCCAATGTTTGTGTTTCTTGAAATTCTTGAGCACTTTTGTCGTATTTACCACAATTTCTTTAAAACTGAAATATACATGATTCTAGGGTAATGAGTAGCGACGGGAAAAGTAGTAAGTATATGCAGTAATAGATAGAAAGTATGAATGATGCAGATGCCTTTAGGAATTGATCAAGACGGGTTTATGCGTATCTATTCGGGAAATACATAACACAATAATGGAAACACTTTTCTATGGTGTACATAGAGGTTTTATGTGAAAACCATCAGCATAGAATGACTTTTAAAAACAGGCACCTTATATGAAAAAATAAAAAAGTAAAGTAAAAAAATAAAAAATCGACCTACTCTACCTAGATTTTTTTTTCAATGTTACCCGAACCACAACATTTTTTTTTTAGGTCTTAGGCCAATTAAACTTAAAAATATGATTCATTTAGCATATTTTATATAACTTTAAACAGTAACCAAATTTTTTATAAATTTTCTTCTTACAATTTAACAAGTTTCTTCCTCTGATTCTGCACTCCTTCTAAATAGAAGATTTTGTTCAGGGGCCTATTGGTTAAGGGGTGAAAACTGTACAAAAGGTGCTCAGTTGGGCGTCAGTTTTAAATTATTTATATTGTAAGTGTGTATAGGTGGATAAGAAGGGACTAATACAGACACAGGAGAAAGGGTTTTAAATACTTCTACTGTGGCTGCCTCATGTATGTGGGGAGGTAGTGAATTCAATTGTATTACTGATCTTGGGTAGAATGAGAATTTATGAGTCTTTTGAATGTGTCTAAAACCATGGTTACTGCTGAGTCTGGATCCGCAGTGGACAGGAACAAGGAGGTTATCTGGAGGAGTGATGGCAACTATGTGGTGGATAATTTTATATAACATGATTAGACAAAATTTTGTTCTTAGTGTTTCATGAGTAGGCCAATTTAGGGTGTCTATCATATTACTCACTGAAATTGTGTTGTGGAATCTGTTTGTTACAAATCTCGCAGCACGTCTTTGTACTTTTTCCAGTCGATTTATTTGAGCTTTTGTATGAGGGTCCCAGACGCTGGAGCAATATTCTAGTTAAGGCCTTATGATTGCTCTGAAACCATGATCTTTAAATTGATGAGCTAATTTTTAGGTTGCGGCAAAGAACTCCTAGTGCCTGGTTTGCATTGTAAGTGATTGAGTTAATATGTTTATTCCATTTAAGGTTACTTTAGAGTGTGAGACATAGATGTTTGGCATGATTTACTTTATCAAGGATGTGATCATGTAGTTTACATGTTTATGTGTTTTTATGTCTCCCACCACTATAGTGGGGGACATATTATGTTTTTGCCCTGTCTGTTGGTTTGTGTGTTTGTTTGTTTGTTTGCCCCATCTTTAACATTTGCAATAACTTTTGCAATATTGAAGATAGCAACCTTATATTTGGCATGCATGTGTATCTCATGGAGCTGCACATTTTGAGTGGTGAAAGGTCAAGGTCTTTCTTCAAGGTCAAAGGTCAAATATATAGCTTCAAAGCGGCGCAAAAGGGGACATAGTGTTTCTGACAAACACATATCTTGTTTAAACATTTATTTTTTTACCTTATGTGGTGTGTTATGACTACTTAAGAAAGAAAACCAGCTATAAAGTCATTTATAACGTCCTTTTTTTAACCCTTTCAATCATAGTTATGCATAATTGGACTCAATCGATTCCCAAATATATTCCTATCAACCAGACTCAATAACTGCGTACTCACTTTTTTCTGTCGCTATTCATCACCCAGTAATCCTGTATATATTCCATTTTGAAAAGCAAATTCTGGTAAATGTTGAGGATAAAAGTGCTTAAGAATTTCATAAACACAAACATTCACCATTTTTATTTAGTATTAAATTAATTTAAGCATATGTGACTATTTAAAGATTCGAGGAAATGACGTCTAAGCGGGACAGGGTTTTTTCCAATGAACACGCGTAAATCGCCTCACGTGCTGTAACCGATTTTATACAACAACTAGACGTCGTACGTGTCTGCATAATTTTGGCACACTTTTTTATTGAAACGAAGAAACACACTATTCATGAAGAGCTGTTTATTTAAAGCTATCATTTATTATGCCCCCTTCGAAGAAGAGGGGGTATATTGTTTTGCACATGTCGGTCGGACGGTCCGTTCGTCCGTCAGTCCGTCCACCGAATGGTTTCCGGATGATAACTCAAGAACACTTACGCCTAGGATCATGAAACTTCATAGGTACATTGATCATGACTCGCAGATGACCCCTATTGATTTTCAGGTCACTAGGTCGAAGGTAAAGGTCATGGTGACTCGAACCAGTAAAATGCTTTCCGGATGATAACTCAAGAACACTTACGCCTAGGATCATGAAACTTCATAGGTACATTGATCATGACTTGCAGATGACCCCTATTGATTTTCAGGTCACTAAGTCAAAGGTCAAGGTCATGCTGACTCGACACAGAAAAATGGTTTCCCGATGATAACTCAAGAACGCTTACTCCTAGGATCATGAAACTTCATAGGTACATTGATCATGACTCGCAGATAACCCCTATAGATTTTCAGGTCACTAAGTCAAAGGTCAAGGTCACGGTGACTCGAACCAGTAAAATGGTTTCCGGATGATAACTCAAGAACTCTTACGCCTAGGATCATGAAACTTTATATGTACATTGATCATGACTCGCAGATGACCCCTATTGATTTTCAGGTCACTAGGTCAAAGGTCACGGTGACTGGACACAGTAAAATGGTTTCCGGATGATAACTCAAGAATAATTAGGCCTAGGATCATGAAACTTCATAGGTGCATTGATCATGACTGGCAGATGACCCCTATTGATTTTCAGGTCACTAGATCAAAGGTCAAGGTCACAGTGACTCGAAATAGTAAAATGATTTCCAGATGATAACTCAAGAATGCTTACGCCTAGGATCATGAAATTTCATAGGTACATTGATCATGACTGGCAGATGACCCCTATTGATTTTCAGGTCACTAGGTCAAAGGTCAAGGTCACAGTGACTCAAAATAGTAAAATGGTTTCCGGATGATAACTCAAGAATGCTTATGCCTAGGATCATGAAACTTCATAGGTACACTGATCATGACTGGCAGATGACCCCTATTGATTTTCAGGTCACTAGGTCAAAGGTCAAGGTCACAGTGACTCGAAATAGTAAAATGGCTTCAGGATGATAACTCAAGAATGCTTACACCTAGGATCATGAAACTTCATAGGTACATTGATCATGACTGGCAGATGACCCCTATAAATTTTCAGGTCACCACTTCAAAGGTCAAGGTCACAGTGACTCGAAACAGTAAAATGGTTTCCTGATGATAACTCAAGAAAAATTAGGCCTAGGACCATGAAACTTCATAAGTACGTTGATCATGACTGGCTGACCCCTATTGATTTTCAGGTCACTAGGTCAAAGGTCAAGGTCACAGTGACAAAAAACTTATTCACACAATGGCTTCCACTACAAATGACAGCCCATATGGGGGCCATGCATGTTTTACAAACAGCCCTTGTTAATTTATAAATATCAACTATGTTACAAAACCATAGCACTACTTGACTTAAAAGTCTCTGGTTTTTGCCTAGCTTGCTCAACTGAAATTCATCCAATTACTATTGGTCTTCCAGTGCAGTGTCTCTGATACAAAATTTGTATTGATTTGCAGTTAATGTCAGATATTATTATGTGATACTAAAGGAAAATCAAGGCTGCCTAGAGCCAAGACAATTTTCAGGAGAGAAGTGCTATCCAGAACTAAAGGATTCTCACGGAATTAACAGTTTCACAGAGTGTCTTGTGGGAAAGGATTAATACATTTGCAAGAAATCTGGGTGTGTGTTTATGTTCAATCGGAGTGATCTATATTTTCTTCTTTCTGAATGATTGTTTTATCGGAGTTGCTATGGGATATGTACAGTAGTGATATATTGAGTGATTTGCAACAAATGTCTTGAAAACAAGTGGATATATGTGATATATACAAATGCTCATATAATTAGCTATTTAGAAAATTCAGGCTGAGCTAAGCATTTGTAGTCCCATAGAAAGTTGAATTTAGTTAAAGACTTTTCTTATTACATTCAAGTTTTAAAGGCTTCATTTCCAACCCTTAGTTACTGATGAGCAGCAAACAGCATAAAACCTGAACAGACTGCGAGTTACTCACAGGCTGTTCTGGTTTTTAGCTGGTTGCAAATGCGATTTTCACTTTGCTTCTTATAAGGAAAGGGTTAAGTACTGAATACCGTTAGGGCTATCGTGGTTACACATTAAAATTGTCCCCATCGTACTATTATTACTACTATCACCATCGTATTGTCGTCATAGTACTGTCGCATTGTCCTCTAGCGCCTTCCGGTACACAGTCATGCGCACATCTATTTTTTCCTAGATGGAGGCACTTTTAAAATACTTTACTGTTCGGCATATTGTTTTTTACAGATCAATACCCATTCAATAACTTAATAAGAATTTGATTTCATTATAACTGTAACCTCTTTCAAAGTACATCTTTATAAAGTCATCCATTTTGTTTCTGCAATGAGAGTAGTTTGTGTATCGGAAAGCAATAGTCGTCAATGCAATAGTACGATGGCGACAATGCCATTGTACGATGGAGACAATGCATTAGTACTATTGCGCCAACGTGATAGTACGATGGCGACAATGCGATAGTAGTACTATCGTACTATCGCATTGTGGCCATCGTACTATCTCATTTTTACCATCGCACTTTTGCATTGTCACCCTCTGGATTTTAATGTGTAACCACAATGGCCCTAACGGTATTCTGTAGTTAAGTACTGGGTAGTTGATGTATACAATCTGTCCTGTAATTTAGGCACAGTAATCTAGCATTTCATGATCAGCCTTTTCACTAGCAAACGACCTATCTCCATGTTTTCAGTTTTACCAGGATGTACGTGTCAGATAGGTCTTCATAGAAATCATGATACTAGTTAGGAGTAGTTAGGACTATAAGTGACAAGTATGGTTTAATATTTTTGGGTTAGCTGTTTTACCCATTTTTTCATTTTAGCTGACCTTTGAAAGCGACCAATCAATTTGAATTTAAAATTTCCCGCTCGTTGGCTTGAGAAGTTTCGAAGTAGAAAACATGTAATCTACAACAGTTTTCACATTTATATTAATATGTTATTCAATCGACTTTCTATTTTGGGGAAGTATAGTGTATGAAAAGGGATACTACAGTTCGTTTAGGGACAATGTTAACTGCAAGTTCAGCATGAAACAATTTTATCTCTAATGATAAGGCTTGAGAGATAGAGCAGTTTCACTCTCAACTCTTGACATCAATAAAGTTTGTGCGTGCCCCTTTAAATTGAGAAGATTGTCAGTGCAAGAGCGTTTGTATTAAAAGGCTGTGTTCCTATATTTAGTAATTACTATGGTATTGCATTCTGTGCACTCATATACTTTTGATCATATAAGCATTGTTGTTCAATAACCTGATATACACTTTGACGAAAATATTTTAAATTGTTTTTATGCCCCCGGATGAAAGATCGGGGGTATATTGTTTTTGGCCTGTCTGTCATTGTGTGTCCAAAAACTTTAACCTTTGTCATAACTTTTGCAATATTGAACATAGCAACTTGATATTTGGCATGCATGTGTATCTCATGGAGCTGCACATTTTGAGTGTTGAAAGGTCAAGGTCATCCTTCAAGGTCAAAGGTTAAATATATGTGTCGCAAAACTTTAACCAAAACTTTAACCTTCTTCATAACTTTTGCACTATTGAACGTAGCAACTTGATAATTGGCATGCATGTGTATCTCATAGAGCTGCACATTTTGAGTGGTGAAAGGTCAAGGTCAAAGTCATACTTCAAGGTCAAAGGTCAATACAAAAATAAAAACTTTAACCTTCTTCGAAACTTATGCAATATTGAACGTAGCAACTTGATATTTGGCATGCATGTGTATCACATGGAGCTGCACATTTTGAGTGGTGAAAGGTCAAGGTCACGGTCATCCTTCAAGGTCAAAGGTCAATAAAAAATTCAAAACTTTTACCAAAACTTTAACCTTCTTCATAACTTTTGCACTATTGAACGTAGCAACTTGATATTTGGCATGCATGTGTATCTCATGGAGCTGCACATTTTGAGTGGTGAAAGGTCAAAGTCATCCTTCAAGGTCAAATGTCAATACAAAAATCAAAACTTTAACCAAAACTTTTACCTTCTTCAAAACTTTTGCAATATTGAACGTAGCAACTTGATATTTGGCATGCATGTGTATCTCATGGAGCTGCACATTTTGAGTGTTGAAAGGTCAAGGTCATCATTCAAGGTCAAAGGTCAATAAAAAAATCAAAACTTTTACCAAAACTTTGACCTTCTTCATTACTTTTGCAATATTGAACGCAGCAACTTGCTATTTGGCATGCATGTGTATCTTATGGAGCTGCACATTTTGATTGGTGAAAGGTCAAGGTCATCCTTCAAGGTCAAAGGTAAAAAAAAATAATTCAAAGCGGCGCATTAGGGGGCATTGTGTTTCTGACAAACACATCTCTTGTTAACTTTACCCTTCAACATATGAATGTAGAAATCTTTAAACTAGCCATGATTCCAGAATAATGCATTGCCTTCCAAACCGCATGGTATCAAGGTCAGTTCGCTGTCAGTAACATAAATTGTTATATAAATGCTGTTGCGTTTACCATGTGATCAGAAAGATATTAAATGAAGATATTCGGGGATATTATTATGGTATGTCAATCATAGATTCTTAATGTGTTTTCAACAAATGCATGATGAGTACCAGTTTTTATTAATATAATTAGAAATATTCCACCATATAGACCAATTTATTAAGCAAGAGCGCAATGATTCGCAATACTGTTTATTGAATCAAATAACAATGTCCAACAAATCACGTAAACAGGTCTATTTGAAGAACACTCATATAAACATTTTAAAATATGTAAGGATGATAGCTTGTTGCCAGCTGACCTATATTCATTCATATATTTATATTCTTCTTGTGTTTTTCTATTCTGTAAATATAGATATCTGATCAATAATATCTAATAAAGCCAAATAAGCCAAGAAATCAACACCCTGTAATTGATTTGTGTGCGATGCATCTAAGATCTGTGCAGAAAAAAGGCATTCACCTTGTTTGATCTCATATCTATAGCTTTTGATCGTTCATTATCACTGACCACTATCAACGCTGTATAGCTTTTTTTTAAAGATATTTCTTGTTACAACATAAACCTATTGTAACAAAATTATTAATCAAATTATCAGTTAACAAGTAATGTAAGATATAATGACATAATGATATAATGCATAAATAAAAGTACACTGTAACTCCAATATAACGCAGAGGGTGCTTGGATCCCATTTTTTCTCCAACCTTCCAATTCTTTTCTGATTCAAATCCGTATTATGCAACTTCATGTATTTTCAGACAATTCAAAGATGGCGGCAATCACATGTTGATTGCTTTATTCAACTGTCCGTTGAACCGATTATAATCGCCTCGAGGTTAAACAACACCGACAGCTAATTGGTGTTAATCTGTTGTGTAATGTCAATAAAGGTGTGAAAAACTCGCGTGTCAGTGTTTATTACATGTACCGTAATAACTCTATGTTTTCAGACACTTAAAAATAATTATTTATTTTCGTGTCCGAAAACTTAGATACGAAAAATATTCACAAAATACAGGTGTCCGAAAACTTAGATTCGGAAGTTAAAGTGTCCGAAAATAGCGTCAATTGTATCAACGACTTCCGGTAATAGCAAGCGCTTGTAAAATACCATGCCATGTAGTATAAATTACAGTTATATATGTTTGCACTGCGTTTTTAATGCTTAATTTATTTGACAGACAGTTACAACAAGGTTGTATTTTGACCAACGAGTTCAAAGATGAGCATGTTATGTACCGATACTCGCTAGTATGAACCTGTAATTAACGCAAAAAAGCACACTATAAATTCTTTGTTTGTTCATTTCCGATAGTTGTAGTCTAACACCTGCCATTGTTCTTCTTAAAACTTGCAAAAGGGTGCATCACACTTTGAAGCGTTTAGTATTTGTCACAGTTATTTTACTGAGAAGGGGTAGTACAATTGGGGTAGATAATTGAACTGTTAATTGGCACTACCCCTGGTAATTGTCACAACGCTTACCGGTATGCTATCGGGCGAAACCATTGTTTAATGCCGGTTTACAAGGTTATTTACCCAATGAAGCAAATGTAATGGTCCGTTGCCCTCAGGAATGCAGGCACCTGCCATGTTTTATGGTGTTAATCTGGTTGTAAAACCCCATGATCGAAGTGTTATTAGATATAGAAAACAGAAATTTGGTAAAATAGCGCTGTAAAATATACTGTCCAAAAACTTAGAGACATTACTTATGGACGAAAACTCGTGTGTCCGAAAATTAAGAGTCACGAAAAATAATTTTTTTTGCTAAATAAAGGGGTGTCCGAAAACTTAGAGTGTCCGAAAACATAGAGTAATTACGGTATTCCTCATCAGAGCGGTTCAGTGCGATAATTTCCATAAGTTAAATGCAAGCGGGATAGTTATACAATTAAAGTAATTCAAAACAATTGAAACATTCTTACTTTGATATGGTTGCAGTTTGACTATATTAAATGAGCGGCTGTGAAATATACTGCCTACTGTATAAAACAACTTTTTCTGTCATTTCATTATCATTCTAGTATAATGTCATTTAATCTTTCAGTTCGTGTATAAGAAATAAAAAAATGCAGACGATTTATTTACATGCAAACGCAGTGTAAGGGTAATTGTTAACAGAGTTTCACTTTCATTTTCGCGCGGTATCAGAAAGTCCCCGGAAACACGTTTTTTGCATGCGTATGACGCAATAAAACAATTTTTATGGCCCCCTTCGAAGAAGAGGGGGTATATTGCTTTGCTCATGTCGGTCTGTCGGTCCGTCCACCAGGTGGTTGTCAGACGATAACTCAAGAACGCTTGGGCCTAGGATCATGAAACTTCATAGGTACATTGATCATGACTCGCAGATGACCACTATTTGATTTTGAGGTTACTAGGTCAAAGGTCAAGGTCACGGTGACCTGAAATAGTAAAATGGTTTTTGAATGATAACTCAAGAACGCATGCGCCTAGGATCATGAAACTTCATGGGTAGATTGATCATGACTTGCAGATGACCCCTATTGATTTTGAGGTCACTAGGTCAAAGGTCAAGGTCACGGTGACCCGAAATAGTAAAATGGTTTCCGGATGATAACTGAAGAACGCATACGCCTAGGATCATGAAACTTCATGGGTACATGTAGATTGATCATGACTCGCAGATGACCCCTATTGATTTTGAGGTCAAAGGTCAAGGTCACGGTGACCCCTTTATAGTAAAATGGTTTTCGGATGATAACTCAGAACGCATACGCCAAGGATCATGAAACTTCATAGGTAGATTGATCATGACTTGCAGATGACCCCTATTGATTTTGAGGTCACAAGGTCAAGGTCACGGTGACCCGAAATAGTAAAATGATTTTCGGATGATAACTCAAGAACACTTTTGCCTAGGATCATGACACTTCATAGGTACATTGATCGTGACCCGCAGATGACCCCTATTGATTTTCAGGTCACTAGGTCAAAGGTCAAGGTCACAGTGACAAAAATCGTATTCACACAATGGCTGCCACTACAACGGACGTGTTTTTTATAGCGCCCTGCAGTGAATGAGCTCAAAACCTATAACGCGGATCTGTTATAACGCTGTTTCGCGGCTTGGACCCCATTGACCACGCTATATTGGAGTTACAGTGTAATTATGTATTTACCAAGGTAGCTCAATAATGTTTTATAACAACTTCAGTGCCTTCAGCGCTTTGATATAACATGCACTCACTTCATTTTACTTTAAACTACTGCTGGTACATTACAGTAATATTCAGTGTTTCTTTCTCTTTGAAAAACTTGATCAAGATGTCAAACATGATGTATGAATAATTGAGCTTCAGTTGAAACAAAAACAGTTGTATTTTTAATGTCAACATGTGGCATTTAGATGAAAGGTTGCAGATTTGTAGAAGTCATTGTGAAAGAATGTGCCCTCATCCTAGCTTTAGTGAAGGATGAGAGTCATTATTAGAGTAAAGCCGGAGACTGAGCATGTATACAATAGCATTATGTTCGGAGTCGTTCGAACTAATTGATTGATTCGCCAGTACAACGAGAAAATCGAGTCTACCGGAAGTAATCCCAATCGAGTACACCGGAAGAACAAAGCACATTTTTCATAATTCAAAGCCCAATGTTTTGTTGAAAAAACACAATGGGCGGGCAAAAAACAGATATAAAATATTGCAGAATAAATGTATGTTAAACAATACATAAAAATGTTGGTTGGGTGTATACATGCTCAGCCTCCGGCTTTACTCTAATAATGACCCTCATCCTTCACTAAAGCTGGGATGGGGGCACATTATTTTTCGTAAATGCCTTTGGCTTCACATGTATACAATAGCATCTTCAAAGAGCAACAAAACATTCACTCAATCAAACACATTTATTAGAATAAATGTTCATCGTTATTTAAATACCGAATCAGCAAGGGATATATTTTCTTTGCTAATAGTATGTCTGTAATAAAACTTCCTAAAGTTCTTGTCAGAAGACCTGTCCGCTGTACGTAATATCTTTTGTAAAGAGCAACCACGAACTAAAGCTTTAGATACAGATGCCCCTCTAAAAGAATGTGCCTTGAATTTATTAGTGTCTATTCCAGACAAATCCAAAACAGTACGTAACCATCTAGCAACAGTACTAGTGGAAACAGATTTAAAAGTGACATACGAAATAAGTAATTTTCTTGACAATCGTACACTTTCTGTTCTACTTAAATAAAATAACATTGTATGCATAGCACACAATTTCTCGTCTTTATAATGCTCAATTTTTAAATTATATGAATGTCCAATTCTTGAAGTTTTCAACACAGATGGAAAACCTACAATAACACATTGGTTTTCCTTCAGCATATAATCAATATCCATGGCAACTAAAGTTTGTGCTCCCAGGGCTGCAGCCAAGGAATTCAACGCCACCACTTTAAAAGTCAATAATTTCAATGATAAACTTTCCAAAGGAAATAATGAAGAAAGAAATTTCAAAACAGGAGTTACATCCCAAGTAAAATTATACTTTGGTTTAGGAGGCATTTTCATAAAAACTCCCTTCCTAAATCTAGTTATTAAATTACAGTTAACACACCATGTATTTCCCATCAATGGTAAAGTCTGTAAAAGCATTGCTTTATGCAAATTAATGACTGAATATTATTTTCCTATCTGGAATAAATAACACAAATATGTCAACACAACTATTTCAGTCGTCTGAAAGGGATTGCCAAACCTGATACCGTACCAAAGCACCCAATTCTGCCACTCATACCGGTATTTTTACTGCTTTCTAGTTCCTTTTGACTAAGATGATGTAATGAGGATTGAAGCTGTTGATGGAATCTTTTTTGTTGACATATCTTGGATGGTATGATGGCTGCGAAGATCTTCAACCTCTTCCCTAGCGGGTGCAGCTCCCCGCTGTGAGGGAGAAACAGCAAGTCTTTATGTCTCTGCAATCTTACAGGAATATCAGTCAAACATTCTAATAAAACTGGAAACCATGACTGTGCCGTCCAATATGGAAAAATTAAGAGTGCCTTTTTAACTCTGTCTTCTTTCAACTTATTTAGCACCTTTGCAATCAAATTAAAAGGAGGAATTATGTATGGTTCAAATTCTCTCCAATTTAATGAGAATGCATCATTATGAAAGGAACCAGGTTCAGGGTACCATGATACAAAACGATCAATTTGTTTATTTAATCTTGAAACAAACAAGTCAATATTAAGGTAAAATAATTGTTTACAAACTCTCTGAAAAATATCTGACTTAATAGTCCATTCTGTATTTTCAGAAAAATTTCTAGAATAATAGTCAGCAGTATTACTTGAACCAGGTATGTAAATTGCTGAAAGAAATATGTCTCTCATTAAACACCATTGCCAAATATCACCAGATAATCTGTCCATACTTAATGAGGCAATTCCACCCATATCATTAATATAGGAAACAGCTGCTACATTGTCAGACTGAACTTGAATATGAACTCCACTTTCTCCATTATTAAAAGATTGCAATCCATAAAAAATTGCCAACATTTCCAAGTAATTTATTGAATACAATGATTCATTCAGGTTCCATCTTCCATTGGCATGACTACTTGTGATCAAATCAACAGCGCCCCAACCTAAAAGGCTTGCATCAGTTCTACACACAAAATTGACTTCTGCTTGACTAATAAGTTTCCCATTTTTCTTTACCAGATTAGTTTGCCACTATTAAAGCTCATTAATACAATCCTTACTCAGTAACACTTTGTTATCAAAATTCATCATTTGTCCTAAACCCAATAATTTATTTATTTCCAGTTGCCTGTAATGTAACGGGGCCTCTAGCACTGCATAAAAAGCGTTAATAATTGACCCTATAAAAGAAGCCAAATCTCGGAAATAACAAACTTTTTGTCGATTAAAATCTTTGATTTTTGCAATATTTTGTTGATTTTGTCCTCAGTAAGAAATATTTTAAACTCAACCGTATCAATTATAAAACCAAAAAATACCAATCTTTGCACTGGTTCCATTACAGACTTATTTACCAAAAATCCCAGCTCTTCTAATGTGTACTGGGTAACTATTGTGTTTTCGTTGCAAACCAATCTATTTTGATTCATAATAATGGAATCATCAATACAATAGGAACATCTTATGTTTCTATGTCTCAACCATGCAAATACCGATTTTAAAATCTTCGTAAAAATGAATGGAGAAGATTTCAAATCAAATGGAAGGCATACAAACTGGTACAATTTATTATTCCATTGGAACTTAAGAAATTTTTGAAATTTTTTGTGAATTGGAACCGAAAAATAAGCATCTTGCAAATCGATGGAGGTCAAGTAATCATTTTTCTGCAAAAGATCAAGTACAACTTTGAATGTCTCCTGTTTAAAATGATCATAATTTACAAATGCCATCAAATACTTTAAATTAATCACAGGAAGAAACTTTCCATTAGGTTTCGGTTATATAAAAATAGTTGATATAAACTCTTCGTTTTCATGTACAGAGTTAATAATAGCTTTTTTACTCAAAAGAGTTTTGATCTCTATATCTACAATTTGCCAATGTTCTTTTTCAAATGGAATTTCTTTTGGAATTTTATGTTGACATGGTTGTATGTCGAAATGAATACAGTAACCAGACACTGCATCAAGAACACATTGATCTTGTGTAATTTTTCTCCAAGCATGTAAATTATCTTTCAGACCTCCAACTTTACATACCTTAATGTCCACATCTACTCGTTTGGGTGTGGATTTGGAGGTGTAGCAACCGCATTGGCTGACCTCTTGAACCCTCTACCATATGATCGACTGCCAGATCTATACTGGCCCCTGTAGGGGTAGGGCTGGTATCTGTTTGGGTACGGATCCTCATAACCGCCCTGAACATAACCTCCTCTGAAACCACCTCTTCTAGGGTATCTACCGGGTCCTCGACCTCTCACAAAATTGTCATTTTGCCAAATATAGGACACTGAGTCACAAGCTTTGATTTCTTTTGACACTTCATCACCAAAAAGCTTATTTGTAATCTGTTGAGAAATGTTACAAAGTGGATAATATTTCTGTTTTAAAGCTGGTCTTATCATATACATTGTACCTTCTTCTTATAGAAAGGTTGAATTGCACCTGACCCATTAAAGTGAGTGCATCACACAGTAAAGTTTTTGCTTTTTGATTCGCCATAATTTGAGGCTTTAAGACCTCTGCAAGACGGATAATGGGTGTCATACCCGAGGCTACCAAATTTTGGGTTTGTACAATGCTTCTATCTTGCGTCTGAGTGCGTTTATTCAGAATTTTCCATATTTCATTATTAACCAATGGTGGACATGCCATTTCACAATTCTCAGGAACAGAGTACTTGGAAATTAAAGAATCTGTTTCACACTGTGTTGTGCAAGCAACATTTATTTCTTTCGCCAAAGATGGTGATATTGGTTTGCCCTTATCTGGGGCTTTAAGACAGGGCAATTCCCAAGTCTCACATTCAGCCTCCACATCATCAAAAAGTGCACTTGACATGTCAATGTTAGTACGTTTCCTGTGTTTTGTTACATCATCAGTGTCAGAAATCTGATCTGCATCTACTTTGATTGTCATTCTTGGCAAATTTTCGAGAGAAGTGCCAAACACAGATGAAATGTCATCATCATCAGCATATTGTGGTTCTGTACTAGGAATACCAAGTAACTCTCTAAGACTCTTTATGTCATTTTCTGATAGTTTAGACAAATCCAATGCAGGTGTCTGCTTATTACTACCTACTTGTGAAACTGAAAGTTCATTGTTATTTTTATCTGAACCAGATTGCTTCTTTTTTGTTACTTTCGAAGTATTACTTTTACTTGTTTTGTCTTTAGAATTACTTTTGTCTTTAGAATTGAAGTGGCCTTTTCTTTTGCATTTAGTTTTTCATTGAAAGTTTCTTCATCAGAGAAACCATAAAACGAGCCCTCCGACTCGTCTGGATGCAACAAGACTTCGTCTCGTTCAGAGCCCATTTTCCAACTTAAAAAGTCAATAAATAGGCAAAAGCACTATAACACTTAGATACAAAATGTAATAGTACAAATAATTATATAAATTAAAATAGATGGATTTATTCAAGGCTTTTTTTTTGTAAATATTAGGAGGGGGGGAGGGCAGGCTATTTATTAGGGAAAAGACTGTGTGTATATTTTCCCAGTCATTTAAATCATAATTGTATTGATGATCTTGTTAATAAATTTATGTGCAAATGGTAACAAATATTTTTTAACTACAAAGCTATAAATGTTCTAGTGCTTTTTAAAAACCATTGGTGACTTTATAATCACAGGGGAGGTAATCATGTAACAAAAACGATGGTGACGTCCATGCCGAGACAGGTATTTTTCGCTGTTCGATACAGTTTATTACTTGTTTAGATTGTTTTAATGCCCCTCACTTTCCAGCCATATCAGCAAGTAAGTGAATAGCTATTATTTCTTATTAATATTTGCTCTTTATCTTTACTAATTGCTGCAATTTTTATGTCCCCCACCACTATAGTGGGGGACATATTGTTTTTGCCCTGTCTGTTGGTTGGTTTGTGTGTTTGTTTGTGCAAACTTCAACATTTGCAATAACTTTTGCAATATTGAAGATAGCAACTTCATATTTGGCATGCATGTGTATCTTATAGAGCTGCACATTTTGAGTGGTGAAAGGTCAAGGTCATCCTTCAATGTCAAAGGTTAAATTTATGGGTCAAAATCGCTAATTTAATGTACACTTTTGCAGTATTGAAAATAGCAGCTTGATATTTGGCATGCATGTGCATCTCATGGAGCTGCACATTGTGAGTGGTGAAAGGTCAAGTACATCATTCAAGGTCAAAGGTCAAATATATGGGGATAAAGTGTTTCACAAACACATCGCTTGTTCTTTGGGAGTTTTAATTTTGTGACCCGCTTAGAAAATTTCTCAACAAGTTAGCCCATTTTAGTCGGAATACGTTTTCATTCAAATCGCCCCGATATCAGAGTATTAACAAAAATCTTGGTTCAAGCGAACATTTATTTGTCATAAATGCAAATATAACACACACAGAGACGTTAATGGTGCTAGAAATATTTTGCAAAAATCATTGTGCATGTTTCCATTTGAAAATCAACAACAATAATAACTGATTGCTTCGAGACGTTGCGTATGCTTAGTCCGGGGCAATTTTCTGCCGAATAAAATGGGTTAAGTTGAGCTACATAACTAATATTAATTCGATATAAACGCGTATCAATTTCTTGCCAATATGGCTGGAAAATTGACAACATTTTAACAATAAATAAAATTAATGAAGGGAATATAAAGCTGCAAAAATACCTGTATTGGCTGGACATTTTAATCTTGTTTGTCAGGTGATTACCCCCTCTGTAATCCTATGGTTTGTCTTTCTTTCCATAATATTTCCAATTTTTTACCACAATTTGGGAAGGCATTGTCTACTAAAGCATAAAATCATGCGATTTAACTTTGAAGCCGCTTTAATACAAAAATAATTATTGTACTGAAAAAATGTCAGGTGTGAATGGCAACCAAATACTGTTACCTATACAACATTTATAAAACTTAAAATGTGAATTAAAAAATATTCAAAATGAGTTGTTATAATCCTCTGCCATAGGCGGAGGGATATTGTTTTGGCATTGTCCGTCCGTCTTTCCGTCCGTTTGGAACTTTTGTGTCCAGAGCCATATCTTGGAAGTGCTTTTGCGGATTTCATTGAAACTTGGTATGAGTATAAATATGGATAAGAGGATGATACACGCACAATGGCATTGTATACCATCTTTTAATAAGAGAGTTATGGCCCTTTGTATCTTGAAAAAATGCTTTTTTTGTGTCCGGAGCCATATCTTGGAAGTGCTTTGGCGGATTTCATAGATACTTGGTATGAGTATTTATATGGATAAGAGGATATTGCATGCCAAATGTCAATGTATGCCATTGGATGATAACGGAGTTATGGCCCTTTGTATCTTGAAAAAAAGCTTTTTTGTGTGTCCAGAGCAATATCTTGGAAGTGCTTTGACGTATTTCATGGAAACTTGGTAGGAGTATATATATATGGATAAGAGGATGATGCACGTTGGTGTTGTCCATCCGTCCAGACAACTTTTTTTGTCCAGAAGTATATATATTGGCCGGGAATATCAATTCAACGAATTTGCTTGTTAGAAATAGTATTTTGGATATAAACATAAGGATATTGAACATCAATTAAATTTTCTTATCAAAAGTACATGTAAACAATACATATGCGTGCATAAGTTTTATGATTTATTAACTTGTATCATGGTATATTTATAATATGGCTAAAGGAATTGACATACTAATAAGAAAGGCCTTCAAGGATTATCATCATTGTTAGAATGATAATTTGTTGGCTTGTGTGTTGTGTTTTGACCAGTTATAGTGCAGACAATATTTATCCCCCGCCAAAGGCGGAGGGATACTGTTTTGGCGTTGTCTGTCCGTCCGTCCGTCTTTCCGTCCCTCCGGCACTTTTGTGTCCGGAGCCATATCTTGGAAGAGCTTTGGCGGATTTCATTAATACTTGGTATGAGTATATAAATGGATAAGAGGATGATGCCTGCCAAATGGCATTGTAAACCATCTGTTAATAACGGAGTTATGGCCCTTTGTATCTTGAAAAAATGCTTTTTTTGTGTCCGGAGCCATATCTTGGAAGAGCTTTGGGGGATTTCATTGAAACTTGGTATGAGTATATATATATGGATAAGAGCATGATGCACGCCAAATGGCATTGTACGCCATCGGATAATAATGGAGTTATGGCCCTTTGTATCTTGAAAAAATGCTTTTTTGAGTGTCAAATATAACACTTTTGTGTCCAGAAGCATATTGGTGGGGGGATATAAATTCCATGAATTTGCTTGTTAACCTCAGTATTTGCATGATCGCTTGACTGAGTATGCATTGTGTACACATTCAATGTCAAACAGCAGTTCTTGAGTAGTTGAATTGCTCTTTAACAGTAGTTCTTGGGAAGATGAATCTTTCTCGAACAGTGGTTCTTGAGAAGTTAAATTGGTCTCAAACAGCAGTTCTTGAGAAGTTGAATTGCTCTTGAACAGCAGTTCTTGAGGAGTTAAATTGCTGTCAAACAGCAGTTCTTGAGAAATTGAATTGCTCTCGAACAGCAGTTCTTGAGAAATTGAATTGCTCTCAAACAACAGTTCTTTAAAAGTTGAATTGGTCTCGAACAGTAGTTCTTGAGAAGTTGAATTGCTCTTAAACAGCAGTTCTTGAGAAGTTAAATTGCTGTCAAACAGCAGTTCTTGAGAAGTTTAATCTCTCTCCAACAGCAGTTCTTGAAAAGTTGAATTGATCTCGAACAGCAGTTCTTGAGAAGTTGAATTGCTCTCAAACAGCAGGTCTTGAGAAGTTAAATCTCTCTCAAACAGCAGTTCTTGAGAAGTTAAATCTCTTGAACAGCAGTTTTTGACAAGTTGAATTGCTGTCAAACACCAGTTCTTGAGAAGTTGAATTGCTCTTGAACAGCAGTTCTTGAGAAGTTGAATTGCTATCAAACAGCAGATCTTGAGAAGTTAAATCTCTTTCAAACAGCAGTTCTTGAGAAATTAAATCTCTCTTGAACAGCAGTTTTTGACAAGTTGAATTGCTGTCAAACAGCAGTTCTTGACAAGTTGAATTGCTCTCAAACAGCTGTTCTTGAGAAGTTGAATTGCTCTCAAACAACAGTTCTTGAGAAGTTGAATTGTTCTCAAACAGTAGTTCTTGAGAAGTTAAATTGCTGTTAAACAGCAGTTCTTGACAAGTTGAATTGCTTTCGAACAGCAGTTCTTGACAAGTTAAATTGCTCTCAAACAGAAGTTCTTGAGAAGTTGAATTGCTTTCAAACAGCAGTTCTTGAGAAGTTACAAATGTAAATCTCTATTGAACAGCATTTCTTGAGAAGTTAAATCTCTCTTGAACAGAAGTTCTTGAGAAGTTGCATTGCTCGAAAAAAGCAGTTGTTTAGAAGTTTAATTGCTCTCAAGCAGCGGTTCTTGAGAAGTTAAATTTCTCTTAAATAGCAGTTCTTTAAATCCATGAACTTCTTTACTAATGCTTCCAAAGTTTTTAATTGCTGAAAATGTTACACAGTAGGATACAGTTTAAACATTTGCCAATCACACTTTATTTAAGCAGAATCTTGTTTGAACTTATTTACACTCTACAATAAACTCAATTACTGTATCTAGTAATTAAGCTTGTTAAGTTGGAATGTGGCTGCTGAATAGTGATATTAGACATTTGGAAGTGGTCCAATTAAGTAATTAACAATGAAATGAAACTGACCCCTCATACTTTTGACTGTGAACTGTAAAGTAAATACAATTGTTCTAGCTGTATGCATATCCAGGTCAGCTGTGCTGTGGTATACATGTACAAGTCCAATTATATCAGTGTTAGATCATTATAGAAATATAAGATACAAACAAGTGGATATATGTATTAAGTAAGCAAACAGTTTGAATTCTATTTAATCATGTGTTTATTGTATATCATTTAATGATTAAAGAACATTATTAATACAGTTTACTTGAATAACAAGAAATATATACATGTATGATAAATTACTAGTAAATAATTTACAACTATCAATTGAAATAATTCTATGAATAATTCTATATGAGTGAAAGAATGCCTTGATGTGCATTTTATAATCTTAACATATCAACTCAAGCTCACTGAAAATTGACATAATGGACATTTGAAATTGGCTGACTCCAAAACAACATTTAAAAGCAAGCTCAAAATCTACCTATTTGAGCGATTTCATAAAACTTAGATGCAGTTATGTAACTTGCAAGCTCACTAGAGGATATCTGAATATGTGTATATAGGACTTTCTGTGAAGCGCAATAGAATATTTATAGTTTTTGCGCTATACAAGTGTATTTGTATTTGTATAAACATAAACACTGATATGCATATATCTTTTTTTCAGAAAAATTAACAAGATTTTAAAAATCAGAGAAACAAATAAAAGTTTGAATTTATTGTCATGTAAAATAAAAAATATTATTACTATGTGTTTACATTTTTTACCTTAAAGCAACAATGAATATGTTATTCTCAACAAGTTTTCTCAATTTTCATTTACATTTTAAGTGTGTACATTATTTATTTCTCTTTTTGCAACATACTAAACTTTCTCTTATAGCCACACACATTATTTGACATAGTAAATTTAAGTATAAATAAAGAAACATATTTTATCAATTCCAATTAGAATATATCTGGTGGTTACAAGGTAGAAATCCATTTTTTGCGCTTTAAAACTTAAAAATGATTGCCTTTGTCGAAATTGACTTATACATGTACGTCTAGAAATCCTTCTCTTGGTTTTAAAAGCGGTACCGTTTGAAAATTAATAAATTACTTGCTATAAACTAGGCTATACTATAGCCTATAGATTTAATTTTATCTATGCCAATGAGAATATATCTGGTGGTTACAAGGTAGAAATCCGTCCTTCTTGCGCTTTAAAACTTAAAAATAATCGCTTTTGTCGAAATGAATGGACATATACGTCTAGAAATCCTACTTTCAGTTTTAAAAGTGGTACCGTTTGAAACATAATAAATTACTTGCTAACTAGGCTATAGATTTAATGACAATTTTGCACGCTTTCAAATTGCATCTTTATGTATTGATTAACATGTATTTCATTTTAAAGTCAGAGGCAAGGTGTGTGGCTTTAATTGAATCACCTCTGGATGTATGTTTGTTTTTCAGAGAGGAAAGTATGGTAGATGTGTGGAGAGCAGGGAGCAGTAATATGCCAAGACTGTAAGAAGTACACATCTTTTTGACACAGTATTTCAGAGAGGAATGTATGGTAGATGTGAGGAGAGCAGGGAGCAGTAATATGCCAAGACTGTAAGAAGTACACGTCTTTTTGATACATCTAGCTAATGAAAAAATGTAGGTTTGTTTACATCAGTGGAGATCTTTATACTAACAATAAAATGGAGCCAAACGATTGATTTACAAGACAGTAAAAAAGTTGTAGTAAATTTATATTTGTAAACCTTGATAAAGCCCATTTAGGCGAAATATTGGAATAAAAAGAGTGTTTTTACCATGAAAATAAAATGGAGATCAGATCATGGACTGCAAAAATATCATAAAATTCCAGTTACAACAATATGATATTCAACATGAAAACACCAGACAATTTAAATTCGCCAACTGCTTAAATAATATTGAATGTGAAAATACCAGACGTTTGTGAGTGGCAAAATGCTTGAAGGATATTAAAGGTGCAAACACCAGACATATTGCAGGGGCTAAATGCTTTGCACTGTCTGAAAACCTGCCAGGGAAGTGACCAAATTTACACTTTTGACATCGGTTTTCAAGTGTTGCATGTTACAATGTACTTGGGTATAGTTTGGTGTTTACTCTGTGAATGTTGCCGGAATTCCTCCAACATTTTGTGAATGTAATTAATTACATAATTACTCCAGTATATATATCATGAGAGATTGTGAGGCAAGTTCTTGCCAATTTAAGCCACTATGATACATGTAGTTTGTAGTAAAATAAGATTGAGGGAGAATTGATTTGTACCAAACATCAAAAATAAATAATAACAATGATGGTGCTGATGGAATTCAATTGCTCTTGAACTATCCACACAACTCTTGCAGTACAAAGCGCATAATTATATGTGTGTAATTATTGGGCAGAAGCATCATAGTAAAGTTACTAATTTCAGTTTGTATATGCTCAATGGTTGCTTTAAAGGTAAATGGTCAAGTGTTAAAGGTCAAGTGTTAAGTCAAAAGGTCAAGGTTGAAGATGTTGGTGAAGGAGTACAGGATTTCCCTCCCGATGAGTGTGGAGGAGTACCGAATAGCACAGCTATACATGATACAGGTATGAATTTATAATTTTTATGCCCCCCACCACAATAGTGGGCGACATATTGTTTTTGCACTGTCTGTTGGTTTGTTTGTTAGTGTGTTTGCGTCAAACTTTAACATTTGCCATATCTTTTGCAATATTGAAGATAGCAACTTTATATTTGGCATGCATGTGTATCTCATGGAACTGCACATTTTGAGTGGTGAAAGGTCAAGGTCATCTTTCAAGGTCATCTTTCAAGGTCAAATATATAGGTAAAAGTCGCTTATTTAATGTACCTTTTTGCAACATTGAAGATAGCAACTTGATATTTGGCATGCATGTGTATCTCATGGTGCTGCACATTTTGAGTGGTGAAAGGTGAAGGTCAAGGTCATCCTTCAAGGTCAAAGGTCAAATATATGGGGACATAGTGTATCACAAAGACATCTTGTCTTAAATTTTGTTTGCTGAACCCTCAATATGTACATGTTATGCGGCAACTCCCTGCTTTACCCAGCTCAGGACTAATAGTATAAAATTGCACAATAATTCTTCAGAAAAGCAGATTTAACACAAAACAATGAACACAAAATATTATCAGTTATTTTATCTGTAAAATAATGCTTTCTCTTAAAGTATTTGTCTAGCTCCCTTGCAGTTGGCTTGATTTAGCTGTCACGATTTGTTTAGTGTTTGTGAGTATAACAGTCTTTCCATGGAAGCTAGTCAAGACAATGACTTCATTCATCATGCAGTATTAGACTCACTTCCCATAAAAGTTGGCCATATGCATCATTTAAGAACCGTTTCCAAAGCTCAAATGTCAAGTTCACATTTAGGGTCAGAGGTCAAATTTAGGTATAATACAGATTGTCCAAACTGTAACATTTATTGTGCAAATGGAAGCATATGTCAAGTTCACATTTAGGGGTCAGAGGTCAAATTTGGGTATAATACAGATTGCCCAAACTGTAAAATTCATTGTGCTAATGGTGGCATAAACCCTTAGAAAAGTAGAGTTATGGAGTTAAGTCTTCACTGGACCTTTTGTTCACTTGAAGAAAAAAAGTCGTGAGGAGAGTCATGGAGCAGGTAGTGGGGTGGAGATCATCGAGAATCAGCCGTACACAGATGGACCAGGCGGCAGCGGCCAGTACACCTACAAGATATACCACATAGGCAGCCACCTCCCAGGTTAGATATGGCCTGAGTTTGATATGTAAGAACTAGGGATGACATGGAATACCTATATCGGTATTCAGATATTCGCAAATCCATTAATTCGAATATTCGCATAAAACGGCTGAATTGATTTAGGGGAATTATTTCAGAAAAGAGTGAAACTTGTTCTGTGTTAACTTCCATTGTTTTGTAAGTTATATCCGCTTGCTGAATACGAGGCTGCTTATTAACGTTGCTATAGAATAATTGTATCGCTGTCAGCTGATACTATGACCGATACTGTAATCGGGCACAAATAGAAGGAAAAACGTCATGTCTTAGAATTTTATTTGAAATGTTAAAGTAACGATAGCATGTACGTTTATATAAAGAAACATATCAATAAGGCATGCAAAGTACACCAATATTCCAGAACAAATATATGGAAAAACATCATGTCATAGAATTTTATTTTTATTTGAAATTTTTAAATAACGATATCATGTACGTTTATAAAAAGAAACTTATCAATAAGTCATGCACAGTACATCACAAAGACTTTCAGTGGTGACAGCGCCTTTTTAATTGCATTGCGCAATTTGAGTAATTCACACATTTCAATAGCTGTTCATACTGTGACCACAGAAACTTAATTGTTATTCGCCAGTCAATTGAAGCTGTTAATTGGCACCCCATTGACAATCAACAGTTCATGGCCTTTCTTAGAGTGTGTACACTGCAACACCGATATATCGTGGACCAGTATATCCCGCTGTCCAATATATCGCGCTTTAGCTATGGCTCCCAAAAATCCGACCAGCATAATCACTAAATGACATGTTTTAATCTGAGAATTCGCTAACTTCAGCAAAAAAACGGTTCTAGCTAGTATAAACACCCTATATTTTGCAGCTTACTATGGCACGCAGTGAAGCGTGAAAAACAGTCGATAAGTGACAGTATTGTTTACACACGGCTGGGATTGTTTTTAACACTTAAGAAATAAACAATTAGTGTCATTGCAAAGGTAATAATGGCAGTTTACTGGTACATAAATCGTTAAATTTCGTTACTGGTCATGAATTTCTTTGTCCCGATAAAAAGCGCGGGAAAATTGGCGTGGGTGTATTTATTTGTAAATAAACATTTCGTAGCGGGTACAACATTGATATAATTAATTTTCCATTAAAAGTTTCGTTGTAAATTTCAACAAGTACCGTGTTATCTCGGGAAATATGTAGCATTGACATTTCCTCTTAATAAAATATAATTTTAACATGCTGTGTCATTACCGTTACGCTGTTTCAGTTCCTTCATTTGGACTATTTATATTGGTAAATTTGAATCTATGCACAATTGACGGCAAGAAATCTTCTTTTTAGCTGGTTCGCGAGCGATCGTACATGAAAATAAAAAATATAATTTACATTTTGTTTTTTATGATAAATACAGATACGTATGTAGTTCTGAAAATGTTTATTGTAGAATCGGTTTGCAATTATTACTATACAAATATGTAGCAGCGCGGTATATTAAATGAAAACATTGGGGAAATTTGACAGGTTAACTGCAATACAATTTAGTTAGAAATTTCTCGAGTTATATCGCGCGCCGAATATATCGCGCTCGCGATCTTTGGATCCCACCAACCGCGATATATCGGCGTTGCAGTGTATATTATTGCATTGCGAAATCAACGCTGATACGGGCCGCGCTATCAAGTTGGCACAAAGAACGTCACATCAAACATGTTAATTCCAAGTGATTTCTGGTGCCAGTTAGTAAGGCTCATTGGGTCATTGTTGACCTGAAATAGCTTGAAGTCACCCGGGGGTGACTAGAAGCCTATTCATGTAACCCTTTGGGTGACTTCAAGCCGATTCTAGTTACCCGGTCGGCTTGAAGTCACCCCAGGGTGACATGATTCAGCTGCAATACGCAATGCTCATTGGTAGAGCTGCAACAATTCACCAACAGCTCGATTCGATTTCGATTTCAGACAGTCTGATACCGATTGTTTCAATTCAAATCATCTTTCAACCTAGTTTTATCATAAATTCACTCTTCTGCCTCAAAATAAACATTTCTGTTCAAATGTGTTGCATACCAAGATATGTTGGGCATTTGTGTGTTTGTAAGATATAGTTTGGTTGGTTCAACAGTGTTTTAATGTTGAAAGAGGGTTAAACTAATATTTGTATTAAATATTTAGCAAGAAACTGCCAATTTTCTGACAAAATATGTCAATATTTCAATAAAACACATAAAAAAGAATAGCAAATTAGGAACTCAATATTAATATCAATAAACTTCTGACTCAAAGATTGTGTTGACTACACAATGATAAAATAAATAAATAAATAAAAATAAGGCTGGCGACTTAAGTAGTTGCACTGGTGCTACCTCCTGCTAAATCAACGTTATGCTTGCGTTTGACATGTTGCATTAGATTAGTGGTTGAGCCGGACTGAGGGTACGCCATGTCCGTGAAGCACAGTTTACAAGAAGCTTTAACGGGAGGGCTACCATCCCGAAACCCAATATACTGCAACACTTTTGATTTTAGCTTCTTAGACGCATCTGATAATTTCAATTTGTCAGCCACACTTTTTTCGGCCATTTTGACGCTTTTTCAGAAAGTAGACCGTACCGCGCTTATTGATTGGATGACTAAAGTAATAAGTAACCAACCAATTGCGTGCGTTGTAATTACCGGTAAAGATAAAACTATACCTTCCTGTATCAAATAGTCAGAGTACAGCGCGCTTTAGGTATCTAAGTCTATATGTTAAAGAATTGAATCGAATTTGGTAGGGTTAGTATCGTAATCGAATCGACACATTTAAAACCAATTTTCAATGCATCAGATCGAATCGTTGCAGCTCTACTCATTGGGTCATTGTCAACCTAAAATGGCGTCACATCAAACATGTTAATTCCAAGTGATTTCAGGTACGAGTTAGTAAGGCTCATTGGGTCATTGTTGACCTGAAATAGCTTGAAGTCACCCGGGGGTGACTAGAAGCCGATTAATGTCATCCCGGGATGACTTCAAGCCGATTCTAGTAACCCAGTCAGCTTGAAGTCAACACAGGACATGAATGGGATTGAAGTCACCATAGGGTGACATGAATCAGCTTCTAGTCACCCCCGGGTGACTTCAAGCCATTTCAGGTCGACAATGACCCAATGAGCGTTAGTAAGCGGCTCGCAGGTCATTAAATATTTGGTCAATTACGTTTGGGGAAAAAAAATGCGAATATGCGAATTTCAATTCTGTTATTCGAATACCGACCATTCAATCGAATATTCAAATAATTTTGTCCACCCTATTAAGAACAATCCTTAACCCTTTACCACTCAGATAAGTATTTTGACGCATTTGTGGAAAGTTTTGATTCGTTTAAAAACAAACAATAAATCAAATTTGTTAATTTCACATCCTTCAGAATATCTGATGAGTTGGCTTAAAAAAGTGAAGCAGATACATTATACTGGCACTTACTGTATTGTTAGTGTTTTAAGGTGAAGGGAATTCTCCATGACAATATTCTGTTCCATCAATTCAACTACTAGTATAAAAATTGGCTTTATTTTGTTATCTTGAAGTCTCTGAGAGTGCATAAAGAATTTAAATACACATTTTTATCCATAGTTTTTTATATCACTTTCACATATAATTAGTTGAAATATTTAATACATTATTTTATTATTTAAAAGCACTTTTGTACATATAAGCAAATATTTTATTAAATTGAATGCTTTTTGTGTGAAATGTGACAATATGTTTTTAATATGTGACAAACTTAGCTCATAGCATTTAACATCATGCTATAAGTGTAAATGAATCAAATTTAACATATAATTAGTGTGGATACACTAATGTTGAAAGATAACCCCATCAACTTAACCAATATATTAAGTGCTTTACCGTTTTAACGGATGCTTTTAGCCGATAGCATTCTAATGCAGGAGGCGTATAATGATTGTTATGACCATCCAAGATTAATAAAGTAAATTCTACAGTTTTGTTTACTACTAAAGTACCTTGCTTTAACTCTTTGATACCCACAAATGTTTATTGTTAAGATTGCACCACTCAGCTCTTGTGTCTCAGAAGTACATTTAATGTTATATGTATGAGCCTGGTTCTGGGAAAACTGGGCTCAATGCATTTGTATAGCATCATCCCAGATGAGCCTGTGCAGTCTGCACAGACTAATGAGGGACAACACCTTACTCTTAACTGAAATTTTGCCCAAAGGCCCAGTCTCACTATGATGCCGGCTGAGCCCCGTTGCGTGATCCGGCATCTACCGGGATGAACCGGGACTCTACTGGGATGAACCAGGGCTCAACTAAGATGAACTGGGACGAATAGAGGAACTACAGGGGCTCCACTGGGAAAGTATTAAAATGTTTAATACCTCCGTAAGTCACCTGAAAGGACTGGCAACGACCGGCGTGGCACCGGAACAACCGGGATGGCACCGGGAACAACTGGGACGGCAATATAGCTCCACCAGAGCCATACAGACCCTGGCAGAGCTACGACAACGCCCCGGTGGAGCCATGGTGAATGCCGGCAGAGTCCCGGTATAACTACGGTACATAAGAAAACCGGCACTCTGCTGGGATGCCACCGGCATTCACCTGGGCTCCCCCGGGGCATTACCGGTGATGACCAGGGTTAACGCGGAGGTGTTGCTGTAGCTCTGCCAGGGTCTGATGCCGGTATAGCCCCGGTGAGTGCTGGGGGAGTTACGGTATACCGGGGCACTACTGGAACGCTGCCGGCTTTCACCGGGGCATTACCGGTAACAACCGGGGCTCTGCTGGGGCTTCACCGGAATAAACCGTAGCCAGTCCGGGGTTGACAGTGACTCTGCCGGGCTGTTTACCGGCTTCAACTGGGAATGCACCCGAAAATAGTGTGACAGCGTTTAACAATTTCTACGAATCATCCCGATTCTCGCCGGTCGACCGTCGTTAGCAAACCGGGATGGACCGGGGCTCTACCGGCAACAGTGAGACTTGGGCTTAAAGGCTGTTTGTCATTTAAAAAAATCAGGCTTTGCAGAAATTGTTGCCCTGATTTACTGTGATTAGAATGTGCGGACTGCACAGACTCATCTGGAACAACACTTTATGCACATGTATTTCAAGTTTACCCAGACAGGGCTCCTTTTCTTCCCAGGCTGGTTTCGCGCCATTCTTCCCAAGTCTGCTCTGCGTGTAGAGGAGGAGGCGTGGAATGCGTACCCTTACACAAAGACGCGCTACAAGTGCCCCTTTGTGGAGAAGTTTGTGCTCGAGGTGGAGACCCGCTACCTCAATGATGGCGGAGAGAAGGACAATCTATTTGGGCTAAAATCTTCAGAGCTGAAGGAAAGAACTGTTGGTGAGTTAAGACGTTGATTTAAGTGATCATTTGATGTAAGGAAACATGTCAGAAACTCAGATGTGAATTTCTATAAAAGTTCTGTTTTACTAGTATTTACTTACAGTAGGCTTTATTAGGAATCATTTTTAGCAATATTTACATGTTTTTAAGTATGGAAAAGACATCGAAACAAAAAGCCAGAGACTTATAGAGTTCAATGACTATAAGGAAAATCTATACATTTCCCCTATGAAGCTTTGTGATAACAGGCACTTACGTTTTTTTTATGCCCCCTTTCGAAGAAAAGGGGGTATATAACTTTCGCACTGTTTGTCTGTAAGTCTGTCAGTCAGTCTGTCTGTCACACTTTTTGTGTCCGTTCTCTATTTCAAAAACTTTTCATCAGATCTTTAACAAACTTGGTCAGAAGTTGTATCTAGACAATATCTAGGTCAAGTTCGAATATGGGTCATGCGGGGTCAAAAACTAGGTCACGGGTCACTTAGTGCATTTCAAGAATTTAGCATCTTAAAATGCTCATAACTACTATCAAAGCGTTTATAGGGGGCATTTGTCATCCTATGGTGACAGCTCTTGTTTGCTCTACAAAGGAAATTACTGCAATTACTGTAAGTTTTCGGACACTTAAATATTTAATATTTTTGTGTCCAAAAATGTTGATTGAAAAATATTCAAAATACAGTTATCTTAAAATTACAGGACAAAAAATACAGGTGTTAGAATATTTAGAGACACTTTAAAAGTATTGCATCGGAGACTAGGTACGGATTTACAATTTGTATAGCATGAATTGTTTCAAAAAATTATATCATGTGCTTGTAAAATACAATGCAGTTAAATATAAATTACTTTTATGTATGTTTCACTTTAAGCTGTTGGGTAAAACCATTGTCTATTACCGGTATACATAGTGTTTTACCCAATTACGCAAATGTAATGGTCCATTGCCTTAAAGCATTCGACTGCCAGGTTTTATGACCTTAATCAGGCTGTAAAACAGATGATTGATGTGTCACCTGATAGGTGCAGCAGTCCAGAATTCTGTGAAAAGAGCATTGTTAAATCAACTGTCTGAAAATGTCATTAATTATGGATGAAAACCTGTAAGTCCCAAAAATTAACAGTCACAAATAAAAATTTGGCTAAAAACGGGGGTTTCGAAAAATTTGGCTAAAAAGGGGGTTTCAAAAATTTAGAGTGTCTGAAAATTTAGAGTAATTGCGGTAGTCTATTCCCAACAGTTTCAATATCCTCTCCCCTCCTTACAAATGCCAAATTTACTGCTAAAAGCTGAATGTGTTAATTGATAACACTGAAAAAAATATTTGCACGATACATATACATGTAAAAAAAACTCTGCACATTGTTAACAAATTCATACAGGTATGATAAAATACATCTCTCATTTATAGCACAATGTGAATGGTTTGACAGCATAATACGAAACTTTTTCCCCATACTAGTTTCATAGATATTATATTATTGCAATTTACATCTATACCTTCAGACTACATAGACATTGTTAAAGACACCATATCGAGCAGCGACTACAGACGAGAGGAAGATCCCAAAATCTATCAGTCGAATACGACCCAACGTGGTCCCCTTCAAGACAACTGGCGTGAGGAATACGCAAAGGCAGCAAGAACCGACCCAAATAAAAAGATCATGACTGCATATAAGTTGTGCAGGGTTGAATTCCGATACTGGGGGATGCAAAACAAAATTGAAAGGTTTATTCATGACATAGGTATGTGAACATGGCTTTTTTTGTTTGAAAAAAACAAACATATTTCAGGTACTTTGATAACAGACCTATTTAAAAGAGTTGTTTATTACATATTTGTATCCTTCATGTGTAGCTGATTTACACGTACATTGTAACTCCAATATAGTGCGGTCCGTAATAACGCTGTGTCCAATATAACGCGGGGGTTCTTGGATCCCGTTTTTTCTCCAACCTTCCATTTCTGATTCAAATCCATGTTATGAAACTTCATGTTTTTTCATAAATTAAAAGAAGCCGGTGATCACAGCTTGATTGCTTTATCCGTCCGTTTAACTGATTTAAATCGATTAGAGGTTAAACGACACTCGACAGCTAATTGGTGTTAATCTGTTGTGTAATGTCAATAAAGGTGTGAGAACTCGCGAGTCAGTGTTTATTACATGTATTCCCTATCAGAGCGGTTCGGTGCGCTAATTTCAATAAGGCAAGTGCAAGCGGAATAATTATCAAATTAAAGTTATTTAAAACGATTACCTGTTTATGTTTTGTATTTATCGTGTATTGTATTTCATTGTATAAACTATGGCTGTGTAAGTGTGTTATCGTTTATTATATGCTACACATGCTTGATAAATAAAAATATCTTTGTGTGTGTTTAATGTTTCAGTAGGTATACGAAAAATAAATTTAAAAATCCTGACGATTTATTTACATGCTAACGCAGTGTAATAGTTAATCTAAATTTAAATTCGCTCGTCCAATGAAAGCTGTGTCCCATAATGCACTGTACTAATTTTTCTGAAAAATGGCATAGGCATATGAATTTGTTTACGAAGTTCGTAAACATATTTCTTGTCATAAATGTTAAACATTATTTTTACGTAAGTGATGTAATTATATTGGATTATCAGATAAATGTGCACATTAGAAAAGCGGTAGTAATACTGTTATCGTTCGATTCAGTTTACATGCATGTATTTGCGGATGACAACACATCATGACGATACACAGGACCTATATTATAGGCTATACTTTACCTGTTTTTATAGCCCCTTAAATAAATAAGCTCAAAACTTATAACGCTGTCCGTTTATAACGCTGTTGCGTGGCTTGGACCCCGTCATCCGCGTTATATTGGAGTTACAGTGTATACTGCATGAAGACTATACATTTATGTAAAATCATTTAACATTTCCATATGTATTCACATGTTTTTATAACTAATGTTTGTCTGTATACCAGTTTGTATATAGGACTGTGATTTCTATTGGAAGAGATTTCTAAAGGTTTGTCTACATGTAATATACTCACAGGAATTTTCTCAGGCTTTTTCTGTAAGCTTCCATAGCAACCAATTCGCCAGAAACTAAGTGTAATAATCAATGATTACGTTGTGGAAAATTGACATTTTTAAATGTCAGCAAGGAAAATTGTGACGCCAAATGAAGAGATATTGATGATTATTCCATCAATACTGGCAGCATTGGATATTATTTCCAGTCCAGAAATTAACAACATTTTTAAATAATTATATTGTACTTTAGAGTGTTATTCATTCTTATGTAAATATGAATCAATTTTCATTTTTCTTACTGTGTTACTCTATCACAAGGGTTTTAACTCTTTGCATGCTAGGAAATTTGTCATCTGCTAAAATGTTGTCTGCTGAATTTCTAAAATAAGCATTTTCTTCAATTTTTTTTAAAGAATACTATCAGTATAGCAAACAGTTTGGATCCTGCAGATGAGACGCCACGTTCTGTGGCGTCTCATCTGGATCCAATCTATTTGTAAAGGCCTTCAAAATTTGGTTCCAGCACTGAAAGAGTTTAATACCATTATTGGAGTGCATGGAGAGTGCTTTTGTAGTTACATATCTGCCTTCTTGATGCACTTTTTATGAACTTGAGCTTGTGCAAATTATAAGGATTTATATTTAACAACGTTTAGAAATGGATTAAATGTTAACAGACAGCATCATATTCAATCCTGTTGTGAAAACCCTTTCCCACTCAGAGGCATGTTGAAAATGGCTATGTGCAAACAGCATAAAATCAGAACAGCCTGCGAGTAACTCACAGTCTGTTCAGGTTTTATGCTGCGCTTTTCTGCTCATCAGTATCAAAGGATTGGAAATGAAGCCTTTAAAACTTGAACTACATGTAGTAAGAAAGGTCTTTAATTAAATTTAACTTGAAAGGGACTACAAAAACGTCCAAATACATGTATGTATCTTAGTGGTAAAGGGTTAATATTTAACAATGGAAGCCCTACACTCTACTGATAATTGATGTTAGAAAGTCTTCAGTATGAATAATACCATAATATAATTGTGTTTGTCACATACACTTCAACACCGTTATTTCGAAGTCGTCGGGACCATTAAAAAATCTTCGGATTAACGTTATTCAAAATAAACATTTGACAGACGACTTCTTTGATTCTGTAATAATAAAACGTTGTGGAATTCGCATGGTTCGGTTACACGCTACTATTAATAATTGCTTTACTTAAAAACATTAACTAGTCAGATTGCAATAGATTTCTACTTGTAACAAACAAAGGCATAAAACGATTCTTGTTCTTCTTTTTATGTTTTCTCAAAGTACAGAACATATTAAATATAATGAATATGCGCTAATTATCAGAACATATAAAATATAACGAATGACACAAATTGTCATACATGTAAATACAGATGAATACATTTTCGGAAATGAATTAACATTTTTTTGTAAATAAGACGCGATGTCTCTCTGAACACTGGCCTTAGCTGCACTAAACTGGACGCGTGTAACATATTTCTTCAATTTGTCAAGGACATTGAAGAACTTACTTCCGTCCGTGCAGAAGGTAGAGTTTATATAAGATGAATTTCATTGGACCACATTTACTCAGACCTAATGTAACACGTTTATTTGTTACTAAATAATGCAAAACTACATAAATAGTAATTATCTGCTTTTGACGACATTATAAAATTAACACGCAACGCGCAGACGACAAAGGTGTAATTATCAGCTTCTGACGGGCCACGCCCAGACGACAAAGGTGTGAAATTATGTTCAGCGTTTTGCAGCTTTGACTTCGGATTAAAGACTGATGATTAGGTGCGAATTATTGGGTTGGGACCGACAAATTCACTTCGAATTAACGATTTTTTCGGTTGAACGAAGTTCGGATTAACAATGAAATTTTACATTTAACAAAGAAGAACCAAAATCGGGACCGGAAAAATACTTCAAAATAACGGTGACATCGGATTATCGGTGTTCGAAATAACGGTGTTGAAGTGTATGTCTGTTTCCAAGTGACTTCTTCGTTATAAAAAAAGATATAGTTCGGGTTTTTCACTGGTATTAAGCATACACATGGTACAACACTGCTACTCCCATTGCCTGACATCTTTTTAAGGCTCCACAAATAATTTTAATAACAAAAGTATTTAAATTGGGAAATTTGTGTTGTTTTGTTCGCAATTTAAAGATTAACCCATTTATGCCTAGCGTCTAAAAAAAAGGCCTTGGCAAATAGCGTAGACCCAGATGAGATGCCACATGATGCGGCGTCTCATCAGGGTCTGCGCTGTTTGCTTAAAGGAATTTCTGTGAGAAATATTCTAAATATAGAAATAAATATAATAAATATATTCCCTAATTTTGGAAATAAATTGATCCAATTTAGAAGGATGGGAGAGTCCACTAGGCATAAATGGGCTAATGACAATTTGGTCCAGATGACATGTTTGGAAATATTGAGTATGGGTTCTTTAATGCTAATCCCTCTAAACGACTTTATTGGTTTGTTAGCAATTTTAAGATTTAAGCCTTTTGAAATGTTTTCAATAATAATAAACAAATACAAATTTATGCCTCCAAGGGCCTTACATTTTCCCTCAGGGTTACATTTACATGGAGTCAAAGCATTCTGTTGCATTCTTTTATATATTTCACTAAAAAAAAAGCTCAATGATTGGATTTTGTAGCTCATCATGCAAACATATTTTTGAAAAAAATAAATTTACACTTAGCATGTATTCACACTGAGAGGACACTCAATTGAGTGCATTTAGGTCGCCATGGTGTAATGGATATGGTGTCCGCCTAGCGACCGGGAGGTAACGGGTTTGATCCCCACTGTGGGAGCGTTCTTCAGATCTCCCCCCATAGACACCAAGTACTGGTTCTAGGCCCAGGAAACAGTCTTGAGAGCGTTTCAATAAGCCTATGGCTTTCGATGCAAATGAGCTTAAATAAATATGTTTAAACTAAACTTAAACTAATTGAGTGCATGGAAAACAAAATAAAGCATTAATTAGCCAGGTAAGATTGCTTATTACTTTCAACATAAAGGGGAAGGGGGCAACTTCATAAGGGTTTAGGTGCAATTATTATGGAATATCCAATATTTCTATCACCCCTGGCTGCCTACTTACAGGTCTGCGGAAGACCATGTTGCGTGCCCATAGGCAGGCCTGGTGCTGGCAGGACGAGTACTATGGTCTCAAACTGGAGGACATACGGAGGCTCGAACTTGAGACTCAGCTAGCATTACAGGAGAAAATGGCTGGAATCAACGACAATGATGAATTTATTGACCCGACAAAACAAGATCATAAGACTAGTGATCATACAAAGAGTGTCAATATAACGAGTGTGCAAGAGGACAATGCCAATGCTGTTGTCTCACCTACTGTGTCAGTGCCCGTGTCTAAACAGTTTGATCATGTAAAATCACAGACACTCTCAGGCAGACAGAGCCCTTCTCCGTCGCAGGCTACTATACATTCAAGCAAATCCAAAACGAAACAAATGTCAAGGTCCAAGTCATCTCTAGGTATGGTTTGATTTGTGTTGTACTCTTAAATGTCTTGTACTTTCTTGAAATTCATATTTATCTATAATTTTTTTAACATTTCTGCAATGTTCACAGTATGAAACTTTTTATATGTTACTGGCATTTCATGCACTTATAGCAAAAATATGAGTCAGACATGGTGATTGCTCTGCCAGAACTATTTGATTGTATATATTTTACTAAACTGCAAAATGTTTTAGTGCAAAGGTGTTATGACAAAAAAGTTATATTACAAAATATCAAGGTATGAATTATTATATAAATACCGTAATAACTATAAGTTTTCGGACACTCTAAGTTTTCGGACACCCTCCTTTGTAGCAAAAATAATTATTTTTCGTGACTCCTAAGTTTTCAGACATACAGGTTTTTTGTCCATAATGTCTCTTAATTTACAGACAGTATATTTTACCATGTTTTTCTACAGACTTCGGCCCTGTTTTTCGCTTATCTTGTGTCACTTCAATCATGGATTTTTACAAAGGGATTAAGGTCATAAAACCTTGCAGATTCATGCCTGAGGGCAATGGAGCATTACATTCGCGTAATTGGTTAAATAACCATGTATACTGGTAAAAAATTATGGATATGCCAAACAGCATTTGAAACAGTGTCGACCAATTAAGGAAGTAGGATGTTTTCTCATTTTACGTTTTTGTTCTATAACATTTCGGGCAACAGTTAGCAAAGCTGTGAAGTTGTTTTTATTTTTTCAAGCAGAAAACGAAGAGTTAATCACAAGATTACTGTCACTCTGTCATTTGGTCCCAAAACTTTAACCTTGGTCATAACTTTTGCATTATTGAAGATAGCAACTTGATGTTTGGCATGCATGTGTATCTTGTGCAGCTGCACGTTTTTAGTGGTGAAAGGTCAAGGTCATCCTTCAAGGTCAAAGGTCAAATATATGGCTTCAAAGTGGCGCATTAGGGGGCATTGTGTTTCTGACAAACACATCTCTTGTTGTCTCTAAATTTTCTGACACATGTAATTTAATTTTTTTTTTTTAAGTGTCTGAAAACATAGAGTAATTACGGTACATGTGTTTGATGTTGAATAGAGGTTCCAGCGAGTCAGTCTGATTGCGTAAGAGATGGTATGTAGCAGGTTGCACTGCACTGAGTCTGTGTGGTCATTAACAGTTCCATATAGTATTCTAACACAGATATGGTCACTAATAAGTTGTGCTGTAACTCATAGAGTATGATGTTTTGCTGTCAAAATAAGTTTTAAGCTAGGTTGGCGCTAAGGAAAAAAAATTACTAGCCAAATGTAGGGGGTGCGTTTCGGGGCTATTTCCTGAGCAAAATTAAGCCTTTTTTCTGAAATTAGCCCTTACTTTGCTTGAAGTTTTTTTCTTTCCTGGTAAGCCACTTGCTGACATTTTGCAACCGATTTTTTTGTTTACAATTTTTGCGACGGTGGCGTCGTGAAAATGATACATTAACACCGTTAAACAGTTTTCGGTACATGTGTATTTAGGTTAGAAACCACTTAAACAGCCCGCCCGTCTCAGCAATAATTATGCAACATTTTATGAAATCCAAACATTACTTTTTTCTTTTGTTTTTTTTTGTTTTGAAGAAATGCGTGAGAAATTACTAAGTCAGCGTGAGACCGCCATTTAATGCCAGAAAAACCGTGAGGTCACGGCGAAACCGTGAGACTTGACAGGTATTATTTCATAACTGACTTGGGCAAGCATCCGATGTCGTTAATTGGGGATATGTAGGGTTGCATCTAGAAAAACGTAGATAGGAGTTCTGGCCCCCTAACTTTCAGGAAAAGGGGGGCTTGATCCCCTCTTACATTTAAAAGAGGGGGACTCAAAGAAAAGATTAATTAAACCCACACAAATCTCTTTTAAGAACCAACATTGTATTAACTAGGAATATGTTCAACGTATGTTCATGTTGAAACTATCCTTAACTTGTCATTTCATAAAAATTGAAGAAATAAATTCAAAAATATAGTTAACTGTAGAACTTTGAAACTGTTTTAAACTGTTTATATACATTGGGTAGATAAAACGTTTCCGATTCTACATTCGCGTCTGCACTATTTGAGACAAATTCTGATCGCAAACCTAACATATGGTCATTTCCTGAAATAACATTATTCTGTCCGCTTTCTTTTCTAAAGAATTGTGTTAATTTTTGTTGCTTCGACTTTCCTTTTTCGTTCCAAGCATCCATTTATAAGTTATCACGTAAATCGCAGAGTAACCCAAATGTTCGAAAAGTCTGGTTGCAGTGTTAAGCGTGACAAATTAAGACATAAGCCATGTGGATTATCAACCTAGGTAGTTGTCATTATCCCCTTGGGCCTTTCCGGTAAGGGTGTTATCTGCGTAATCTTATCGATGTTTCTGGCGATTTATACTGCCTGAAAACAGGCAGTTAGATTGTGCATTTCAAAAGCATAGGGTCTATTATTTTTCAATCGCCAATTTCATGAAAACCTTTTTTTCAATCGCCAGCTAGGAATTGTAATCGCAAATGGCGATTTTTGCGATCGGTAACGCTAACGTAGTTTTAAGGCATTTTTTCAATGCAGAGAGTTCTGGTTATACATCCTCATGATCCTGTTAAATATTTAAAGGGTGTAGACTGGAATCACCATTGGCGTTCCTTCTGTTTGTCCATAGACTTTAACTTGTTTAAGGTCATTCTCCTTTGTATTCAATGTAGAACATTCAAACTTGCAGGCATTTCAAGATGATTTGCTTGTTTTTCATCCTATGCTAAAAATACAAAAGTTATGCCTCTTTTTAAACTTAATGCCTTCTTTTATATCATGCTATATATTACAACATGCTGATTTTGGGGGTTATTCTTTGTCACTATTTTGAAAAGTTCTAGTAATAAGACTGGGCTGATATTGATGTGTGCTTTTAGTTGGCGACATCAAACTAAGGCTGTTATGGTTTTATGCTGGTTGCAAAAAACATTTTCACATTGCTTCTGATGAGGAAAGGGTTAACCAACCTTCATGAAACTTTGGACATTGCTAGCTTGCATAGACACCTAGGTTTGGATTGCATTTTGAGTCACTTTGTCAAAGTGGCTTTTGCTTAAACTAAAAGAATTATTTCAATAACTTAAGTTTTAATGGAGTTATTGTGCTAAATTTTTGAAATGCCATTAAATTGTGCGTCTGTATAACATTTAACTTTCCTTTAAATGTTATACTGGGCTGGGCCACACAACCTGTTTTCTTTTCTAACTTTGATTTCTTAGTTCTCATACAAATAACAATTAAATGAATGTTATATTTAGACATTGTCACATTATATATAAACACATGTTTAAAGGCTTAATAGTTTGAATGTAAGTGATGTAGGAAAATTGTTGTTCACAAGTAGTAAGGTGCTGAACAGCCTTGAATGTTGTTTTTGTCCTGTTTGTTTGTTGGTTTGTTTGTTTGCTTTAACATTTGCCATAACTTTTGCAATATTGAAGATAGCAACTTCATATTTGGCATGCATGTGTATCTCATGGAGCTGCACATTTTGAGTGGTGAAAGGTCAAGGTCATCCTTAAAGGTCAAATATTCGGGGGGGGGGGACTTAGTGTTTCACAAACATGTCTTGTTTGCTTTGAAAAACATAATAGTATTTAATGCAATACACTAACTGAACTGGCTTGGTCATGGAATTATTCTTGGAGCGTGCATGCTTGTACAGATAGTGATACACTGCTTTGATTAACTTGGTCTCCCCAGGAAAGATGATAGTAACTTAAGTGACTGATGGATAGGATAACAAAGAAAGAAAATTGAACAAAGAAAAACAAAATAATAATGATCACATGTCAAGTGCTGTTCTGGTCTGCAGATTCCAGTCATGTGTCTGATTGGCGGTTCCAGTCTCTAGAGCAGTTACAAGAGTCCAGCTCTGATGAAGACGATGAATTCTTCGACGCAGAAGGTATTGTCTTGTCTTCAATAATCTGAAATTTCATATTCACAAGCTTGTAAGCGTCATAAGATGATAACAATTATTGTTTAATTGTGTATTACTCAAATCACTTATGAAAACAGGAACATGTTCAGCAAATTGTTTACCCAGTTTTGTATTAGGTGGATCCTATCTACCAGTGAATTTCTTGTTTATCCTTTTATGTTCAACAAAGGATAGTAGACAGGCCTGTATGATTTCAGTGAGTCTGAAACCTATTCAAAAGACTAAGACAACACATTTCCCACTTGTGTCGGGAAGCATTCAGACACTTTTCAAACCTCATGGTTTATTTGCGCAACCAACACTTCACATCCTCTTGTTTACTTGTAGGAAAGATGCCGTTTATGCCACACTGTGCACTTTGCCTTTGCTTGTATAGTGCTTTAAACTAATTGTTTTGACTATTTATGCCCCCCTTCGAAGAAGAGGGGGTATATTGTTTTGCACATGTCCGTCCATCCGTCTGTCCGTCCACCAGATGGTTTCCGGATGATAACTCAAGAACTCTTAGGCCTAGGATCATGAAACTTCATAGGTACATTGATCATGACTTGCAGATGACCCCTATTGATTTTCAGGTCACTAGGTCAAAGGTCAAGGTCACAGTGACTCGAAATATTAAAATGGTTTCCGGATGATAACTCAAGAATGCTTAGGCCTAGGATCATGAAACTTCATAGGTACATTGATCATGACTTGCAGATGACCCCTATTGATTTTCAGGTCACTAGGTCAAAGGTCAAGGTCACAGTGACTCGAAATAGTAAAATGGTTTCTGGATGATAACTCAAGAATGCTTAGGCCTAGGATCATGAAACTTCATAGGAACATTGATCATTACTGGCAGATGACCCCTATTGATTTTCAGGTCACTAGGTCAAAGGCCAAGGTCACAGTGACTTGAAACAGTAAAATGGTTTGCGGATGATAACTCAAGAATGCTTACGCTTAGGATCATGAAACTTTATAGGCACATTGATCATGACTTGCAGATGACCCCTATTGATTTTCAGGTCACTAGGTCAAGGTCACAGTGATTTAAATAGTAAAATGGTTTCCGGATGATAACTCAAGAATGCTTACACCTAGGATCACGAAACTTCATAGGTACATGGATCATGACTGGCAGATGACCCCTATTATTTTCAGTTCACTAGGTCAAAGGTCAAGGTCACAGTGACAAAAACATATTCACACAATTACTGCCACTACAACTGACAGCCCATATGGGGGGCATGCATGTTTTACAAACAGCCCTTGTTGACAATCACTGTTTGACAGATTACAACTTTTTCAACTTTTTTGTATTGAGTTCTTATACATTTAATGATGTATGGTTATTGACTTATTGGCAAAATATTAAGTCATGTAACACATAATAACCTTGTTTTGAGGGTCTTAAAAGTCTTTCAGAACATTTACCTTATGATTTTGATTATGAAACTGGATTATGTTTATATCAAAATCTCTTTATGCATGCTAAGGTGTTATATGACTAAAAAGTTATATAACAAAATATCAAGGTATGAATTATTATTTAAATACATGCATTTGGTGTTGAATAGAGTTTCCAGTGAGTCAGTCTGATTGCGTAAGAGATGGTATGTAGCAGGTTGCACTGCACTGAGTCTGTGTGGTCATTAACAGTTCCATATAGTATTCTAACACAGTTATGGTAACTGATATGTTGTGCTGTAACTGATAGAGTGTGATGTTTTGCTGTCAAGATAAGTTTCAAGGCAGAGAGTTCTGGTTATACACCCTGTTAAATATTAAAGGGGTGTGGACTGGAATAACCATTGGCATTCCTTCTGTTTGTCCATAGACTCAAACTTGTTTAAGGTCATTCTCCTTTGTATTCAACATACAACATTCAAACTTGCAGGCAGTTCCAGATGATTGCTTGTTTTGAATCCTACGTTAACAAATACAAAAGTTATGCCTCTTTTTTAACAAAAGCATTCTTTAATATCATGCTATATATTACAAGATGCTGGTTCGAGGGTTATTCTTTGTCACTATTTTGAAAAGTTCTAGTAATGTGACTGGGCTGACATTGATGTGAGCTTTTGGTTGGCGGCATCAGACTGAAGTTCCAATGACTTAAATAAGTTTGGAGTGACCAATCTTGATGAAACTTTGCATGTTGCTAGCTTGCATAAACACCTAGGTTTAGATTGCATTTTGAGTCTCTTGTGTCAAAGTGGCTATTAAGTTTGATGACAATTTACATACTGAATTCCAATAATATTGTTTGGTCATTCAGCACCAATGATTTTCGTGATAGTTATTGACATTAAAATAATTTGTTTCTTCTTGCGATCTCTGGACACTTATGAGCCAAGTTTGGAAACTTACATGCAGCATAGGCTTGATATTAAGATATTGTCACATTATTCCACTCCAATATCTGGTCAGTGTTATTACTGGGGTCTGTTGGTTGCTTAGAGAGTTATTATTTGAGTTATTTTGTGTTCTCAGGCTGTCAATTAACCTGTAAAGTGATAAGTTCATCATTGAGGAGCTTCGTACTTTCACTGAAATTCTTGTATTTCATTGAACTACATGTATTACATCATTACAGTATAGTCTAATATGAGTGTCAAATATACTAAATTATGAAAAAAGCAATGAATATAGTGCAAACATGTACAACAAAAATGAAGTAAAATGAGAGACTAAGTAAAAAAAAACACCATAAAAAGTAATCAGCGCAAAAAATCACCCTCATGAGGGATGTGGGTGGCTTTCCCTGGCAGCAAGAGAGGGCCCTGATCCTTAGGAATAGGACTTTTATCTCTGATTTTTTAGATATTGTGTAACCAATCCCCAAGTCATTTGTTCATGCAGCCATGTTTATTTTTACCTTTTCTTAATAATATTCATTTTTCGGTAAATTTTGTGTAATTGTTTAAATTAAAATTTGTATTTATATTTATATGTTTGATTGTTTGTTTATTTTCTTTGTTGTGTTTATTTTTGTGATTACCTTTTTTAAGTTATTAAAGGTTAATATATATATTATATTATACAAGATAATGAAATGTCTTCGGACATTTGATAAACAAATAAATCTGTCAGAAATTTTGAGTAATCTAATGAAATGTAAGTACTTTTTTACAAAAAAAATGAATTGGTTAACCTTTAACAACATTTTACTGCATGTTGTGTTGTTTGATGCATTGTGTGACCATTTATCCAGGCATTTTTGGGGATGTGTGCAGCTCTGATTTGGAAATGTCAGATTCAGAGTCAGACCAAAATGTATTGTGTAAGTACCCCACCCATTGTTATTGTTTATTGTTTAACCCTATCATATCTACTTAGTAGTACTAGTGGTGCTATTGTTTATGGCTCAACCCTATCATTTCTACTAGTGGTGCTAGTATTCCAGTTTTACTTGTTCCTCTCTGTTTTATACTACCCAAACAAGAATTCTTTAAAATGTAAGTTCAGTAATATGGCTTTTTGTTGTTATTATAAGCGTTGATTAGTATTTTTCTGTGTTTCATTGGTCTATGAACCATCTGGAAAATAACACCTGATTTAGGCATGATCACTGTAAAGGTTTATAATGCAAATAAGGTGTTATTTTCTCAACAGTGCTAAACGATGAAATGCAGAAAGTGCTTGTCGATTCTTAAATATGTTATTCCTTATGATATAAAATTATGTGAGTGCAAAACTACTTGAGGTATGCCCCTTACTTTTCAACTAACAGTTCCTGTAATATGATTGTTGGTCATTTGAACATTTCATTACTCACAATTTAGAGTGTGTTGATGGAAGACATTTAAATCTATTATTTATAACACAATAACGTATTAAGGGAACACCTGCAGCAGGTAGCGTTCAGGAAAGTGGCAGTTTCCAAGAAAATGGCGGCAGCAATCAAAACTATGTCTGCTCATAGTTTAAAAATGTGAAATCAAATCATCATGAAAGTTGGTGATATTGTTTGATAGTCATTATTTTGTGGCCAATGTGGATAACCAGCTAGATTAAGCACATCAAAATTATGGTCCTTGAATTATTATGCCCCCCCCTTGGAAGAAGAGGGGGTATATTGTTTTGCTGGATGTTGGTAGGTCTGTCGGTAGACCAGTTTGTTTCAAATTTATAACTCATCAATTATCGACTGATTGGCTTGATACTTCACATGTGCTTTGGCCTTGGACAGTAGATGACCCCTATTGAAATTGGGGTCTCTAGGTCAAAGGTCAAGGTCACAGGCACAATAAGTGTGAAAATAAATTGTTTCCGATCAAGAACTCCTCAACAAATTGACCGATTTGCTTTATATTGCAGATGTGCATTGACCTTGGACAGTAGATGACCCCAATTTAAATCGGTGTCAGTTGGTCAAAGGTTAAGGTCACTGTCACAATAAATGTGAAAATCGTTTCCAATCAATTACTCACCAACGAATCAACTAATTGGCTTGATACTTCCCATGTGCATTGGCCTTGGACAGTAGATGACCCCTATTGAGATTGGGGTCACTAGGTCAAAGGTTAAGGTCACTGTCACAATAAGTGTGAAAATCATTTTACGATCAATAACTTGACAACAAGTTATAGGATTGACTTGATACTTCACATGTGCATTGCTTGGACAGTAGATAACCCCTATTTAAATTGGGGTCACTAGTTCAAAGCCCTGTTTGGGGGGCATATGTCTCCGACCGAGGAACTCTTGTTAAAAATTGGCAAAATAAACTCTCTCGGCTCTTTAACTTAAATTTTTTAATCTTGTCATCTCAAACTTGAAGCTATTTAACCAGATGTCTCAAATATTTTTTGTGCCGTCTTTTCGAAAACAAAACGTCATTACAGTACTTAAGGAAATATGTAAACTTAAAGAAGAATATGCATGTGAATTGTGCCCGCCTTAGTAAAGACCACTTATATAGTTATTAATCTGTTTCCGTCAGTTTGTACTTGTTGATAAGTTCCCAACCATTGCACTCAGCCCACACTCTCAAGTGCCCACTTGTAACTATGTGTAAAGGGTTCAAACTTATTGCAACTATAAAGTTAAATGATTTAAATATTTGGATCTTATTTAATATGATGTGAATATTACTAAAACGTATATAGTAATGTTACTTGTTAACATTTTGTGAAGCCCTTTTGACACTAGAATAATTGTGGCTAAACTTGTCCAAATTTATAAAATCTTCATTATTCCTTGTAAAGAATGAACTCCTTCTGACATTTAAGCTTGAAGAATCTCTGCAGTCCAAATTTATAAAATCTTTATTATTCCTTGTAAAGAATGAACTCCGTCTGACATTTTAGCTGGAAGAATCTCTGCAGTCCAAATTTATAAAATCTTTATTATTCCTTGTAAAGAATGAACGCCTTCTGACATTTAAGCTGGAAGAATCTCTGCAGTCCAAATTTATAAAATCTTTATTATTCCTTGTAAAGAATGAACTCCTTCTGACATTTAAGCTGGAAGAATCTCTGCAGTCCAAATTTATAAAATCTTTATTATTCCTTGTAAAGAATGAACTCCTTCTGACATTTAAGCTGGGAGAATCTCTGCAGTCCAAATTTATAAAATCTTTATTATTCCTTGTAAAGAATGAACTCCTTCTGACATTTAAGCTGGAAGAATCTCTGCAGTCCAAATTTATAAAATCTGTATTATTCCTTGTAAAGAATGAACTCCTTCTGACATTTAAGCTGGAAGAATCTCTGCAGTCCAAATTTATAAAATCTTTATTATTCCTTGTAAAGAATGAACTCCTTCTGACATTTAAGCTGGGAGAATCTCTGCAGTCCAAATTTATAAAATCTTTATTATTCCTTGTAAAGAATGAACTCCTTCTGACATTTAAGCTGGAAGAATCTCTGCAGTCCAAATTTATAAAATCTTTATTATTCCTTGTAAAGAATGAACTCCTTCTGACATTTAAGCTTGAAGAATCTCTGCAGTCCAAATTTATAAAATCTTTATTATTCCTTGTAAAGAATGAACTCCTTTTGACATTTAAGCTGGGAGAATCTCTGCAGTCCAAATTTATAAAATCTTTATTATTCCTTGTAAAGAATGAACTCCTTCTGACATTCACCGTAGGTTTCCACGTATAGCGCGCAGTTTTTTACCTCCAAAAATCAAATTAAAAAGTTGATGCGCGTTATACATTGATACAACGCTATCCTGGCTGCTAAATTGGTAAAAATATGTTGTGTAATCGTAAATAATCAAAATGGCCGCCATGTTTTTTTTCCAGAAAACCACCACCCTATAATCTTACTGACTGAGGGGCCATTGTCGAAACAACCATAAGTCGCTACTGGTAGGTATGAACGCTGTAGAAGAAGTTTTGTCAAAATAAATTTGTTTGAATAAACTTGCGGACATTTCTTTGTTTGTGTTTTAACACTTCCTTTTCGATAAATTCCGATGGGGATTGTTGTCGAGAGCAGGCAAAGGTAGGTGCGAACGAGGTCTTTTTACGGGTAACGGTAGGTGTGAAAGGGGATCATTTTGCACTTCGTAATTGGCAGATGATATTGAGTAATATGTGCCACGACTTGTGACAATATGCAATTGCATTTTGTGTGTATAAATATTCAACGTTCAACTGTGGTGTTTCAAACTATCGTTAGCAATCGCCTGAACTACAACACAGAGAGATATTGACATCGTCCTTCGCCCGCATACCTCAACAATTGTATCCCTGTCTTCTATGCGTAATTCAAATTTACCGGTAATGCCCACGCTTTCCCCGAGGAAAAATCACACGATGTACACTAATTCTTATTTTCTCACGTGGACTGTTAATCTTTTGCAAGAAAATTATAAAATTGTCAGAAAAGTATAGTGCTATGCAACCCCTGCTCCTAATCATAATGACGCTTCCTATTTTGAATGCTTAATTAAGCTTTCCAATGCCCCGGATTATTGGACTGTGTAATAGTAAAATGGCGGCCATTTTCGGTCCGATTTGGTGGTTTTATTGTCTTGAAATATTTTTTTCTCCATTTTTGCATTTAAAAAACAGCCTGCGCGCTATACAAGGGTGCGCGCTATACATGGAAACCTACGGTAAGCTGGAAGAATCTCTGCAGTCCAAATTTATAAAATCTTTATTATTTCTTGTGAGGAATGAACTCCTTCTGACATTTAAGCTGGAAGAATCTCTGCAGTCCAATTTATAAAATCTTTATTATTCCTTGTAAAGAACGAACTCCTTCTGACATTTAAGCTGGGAGAATCTCTGCAGTCCAAATTTATAAAATCTTTATTATTCATTGTAAAGAATGAACTCCTTCTGACATTTAAGCTTGAAGAATCTCTTCAGGAACTTATATGAGCCGCGCTCTGCGAAAAGGGAGTTTATGCATGTTCGTAAAGTGGCATCCTAGATTAGCCTGTGCAGTCTGAACAGGCTAATCCAGGACAACACTTTCCGCCTTAACTAGATTTTTGGTAAGAAGAGACATTCTTGAAGCGAAAAATATCATAAAAGCGGAAAGTGTCTTCCCTAATAAGCCTGTGGATACTTCACAGGCTTATCTGGGAGGACAATTAAGGTACATGTATTAAATCCCCTTTTTACATAGCATGACTCATATTTATCTAGGTATAAGTAGGTAGAAAAAATCAGGAAATGATGCCTTTTAATGCATTCCCATTCATCACGATGTAGACTATCAGTGGTGGACTTGTGTAGCTAAAATCATGACTGTTTGACTTGTGTTTAAACTAGTTGACTCAAAAATTCTGTGGGGGGGAAAATCAAGCTTGAAACAAGACACGGGCCTCTTGGCCTCAATTAATCAAACACGTAAAGATGTTAATACCCAGTTGAGTTTCTGCTCTCATTTGGTGCGTCTGCTCAGATTGACCATAACCTTAATATAACTTCTGTAAATCTACGAATATAATACGCACTTTTTTACCTGCCGATTTTTTCTTCAAGTAGGGGGTGCGTATAATATACGAGTTTAGAGCAGAACAAAAATTTTCCTGTGCAAATTTTCAACTTAATCGCTGTTATTCGCTTCGCGACAGCCATTTTGAACTACACCATTACATCAAAGGGGTGCAACAGGGCTTGCGCTGTCGTTCGCCATTTGATTCATTTGCGAAAATATTGAGAATTTGGCTCAATAAAAATCTTATTTGTGAAAATGCGAAAATCTAGTAAAATTTCATTGAAAACATCCGCCACTTATATTGGACTGGTTTTCTATATTTGTCTCTTTGTTTTAATGAAAGTGTTCGCAATTCGAACAGTAAACGAAACCCGGTCTGTACCCGATTATGAGACATCGCTTGACCTTATTGTTATTGAAGTGCGCATGGTAGCTTGCCAATCAACATTGAGCTCGCTTACACATGAAATGACGTTGTCAAATGAAACGTGAGAACGGGAGGGGCTATCGGATAATATTGGGTCATTCATGCGCAGACACTGTATACTTTGAATACAGAGTTAATATCGTCATCTGCCTACAAAATAGCGACTGGACGCTAAGTCGTATAAAGAGATTAGCAAATGCAAAAACACAACTGACAATACCCGTAAATAAATATTTCTTAGCTGACCACTATTTATCTTTCTACCGCATATTTACCATATCTGAAGTAAAGAGTGGTAATTAAATAATTAGTTTTATGATGCTAAAAGAGTCTATTACACCTGTCTGCTGATTGCCGAATTAAATTGAAAGGTATTAAAGAGATCATGAAAAGCACGAGCGGTTTAATTGTATTTTAAGTTATATTAAAGTATCAAGTTTGTAACACTTCGGAAAAGTAATTCATCTAGACAACTATAAAAACGGAAGTAACCATTTTGTCTTCTTATTACTTTATTATTATTATAATTATTATCGTCCCGAATATTGTCAAATTGAATTAAATGTGAAAACAAAAAACAGTGTCTCTGCTTCTTTCTGATGTAATTATGACTGCTTGACCCAGATGTCAGCAAGGGGCCCGTGTGTTATCGGTAACAAACAATGGTAATATAAACAATAGACAGAGCTATTTATTATGCAACTGTCATAACAACAGCAATATAACACATCCCGATCAATATACCAGGGTATTACTGTGAAACAGATAGTTGACAACACCAAATTGATTTGCTATTTTCACAACACAAAAATATATTGACACATTTTTTCGGAAATGGCTGATTTCGGAGACTGATTTTTTTAGTGCGTATTTTACTCAGATTTTTTACTGATAAATTTTGACCAAACTCACGGGTGCTTATTATGCACGAGGGCGTATTATATTCATGGATTTACGGTAATTCCTTTTTTAGCTCGACTATTATATATAAAATATATATAGTGGAGCTATCCTACTCACCCCGGCGTCGGTGTTAGCATCTGTGTTAGCGTTAGCGTGCAAATGTTAAAGTTTTCGTACTACCCCAAATATTTTCATTGTGCCTTAACATATTGCTTTCATATTTTGCATTCTTGTTTACCAACAGCTACCCAACCTATAAACAAGAGCAGACAACTCTATCAAGCATTTTGTTATAATTATGGCCCCTTTTCCACTTACAATATGCAGCAAATGTTAAAGTTTGCGTACTATCCCAACTATTTTCAATGTCCCTTTACATATTGCTTTCATATTTTGCATACTTGTTAACCATCATGACTCCAACCTATAAACAAGAGCAGACAACTCTATCAAGCATTTTGTCATAATTATGGCCCCTTTTCCACTTACAATATGTAGCAAATGTTAAAGTTTGCGTACTACCCAAACTATTTTCAATGTCCCTTGACATATTGCTTTCATATTTTGCATACTTGTTAACCATCATGACCCCAACATATAAACAAGAGCAGACAACTGTATCAAGCATTTTGACAGAATTATTGCCCCTTTTATACTTAGAATATGCATATTATTGATAAATCTATGTTAAAGTTTGCGTACTACCCCAAATATTTCCCATATCCTTTGACATATTGGTTATATATGTTGCATACTTGTTTACCAACATGATATTCAGTACGCATAATATGTCATGAATGAGAAAACTGGTATGTGGAAGCTCAACAGCCCATTTTTGTCCTGGAACTGTATTCACAAAACATTCTAACATTTAAAAAAAAACAAGTGCAGACCGCTGTATCAAGCATTTTGACATAATTATGGCCCCTTTTACACTTAGATAAATGAACATTTTGCTTAAATTGCCATAACTTCTTTATTTATGATCACATTTTATTATTACTTTGACAAAACAACACTTACCTGAATACCTCAATGGATTCCACCCAAACAATACCCCACGCCCCTACCCAGAATCCCTTTCCCCCCCCCAACCCACCCCCTTTTTTTTTAATCATCTAATAAATTACCACACCCCACATTATACCAACCTCTCACCTTCCTACCCCCCCTACCCCCCCCCAATTTATTTTTTATTTTTTTTAAAACATCATCTTATAAATTACCACACCCCACATTATACCCCCCTCTCACCCCCCTACCCCCCCTCCCCCAAAAATTTTTTTTTTTTATTTTCCTTTTTTATTTTTGAAAGATCGTCTAATAAATTATTGAATATGAACAATTTCCCCATGATGGCTTACGTTATACTGTCAAGCACTCGAATAGTCAAGCGCGCTGTCCTCTGACAGCTCTTGTATTGCAATGTGATATTATCAAGGTCATATAGCTTTGCTTTTGCTTTATTAAATTACTAACATGTTATTTTCAAAGTTTTTTCCACCAAGAGTCTATTTTTGCAGAGCATTTCCTTCGCTTCTGTATGGTGAAGATTTTAGAATGCAATAAAAGCTGTTTTTATACTGTAATTATTTGAATTGATTTCCGAAATAAGCAATTTGTGTTATAATAAATGTAACATTAAAGGGGGGTATACTAGTATCACAATGGATTTCTGTCTTTATATTTGCCTATCCGTCTGTCCATAGACACACTTTTGTCAGGCCGTAATAATCAAATGTCTGCAACTCTGGGGTCAAACTTTCCACACCCAGGGGTACAAATAGTTAAAGTAGCATTGTATACCAAATACCTTTAAAAAATTTCATCTGACAACAACGAGGCCCAAAGGTCTTTGTTTGTAAAATTGAATTGTAGTGACAGTTTTGAAATGGCCTGTTTTGGGGGGGGTTGCCCCCATTTGAAGAAGAGGGGGTAAATCATTTTGCTGGATGTCAGTAAGTTGATATGTCGGTAGATCAGTTCTTTTCCGATCAATAACTTGTGAACGGATTGACCAATTGGCTTGATTCTACCCATATGCATTGGCCTTTGCCAGTATGTGACCTCTATTGAAATTGGTGTCACTAGGTCAAATGTAAAGGTCACTGTCACACTAAGAGTGAACATTGGTTTCCGATCAATAACTTGTGAACAGAGGGACTGATTAGCTTGATACTTCCCATGTGCATTGGTGTTGGAAGTAGACGGCCCCTATTGAAATTGGGGTCACTAGGTCAAAGGTCACTGTCATAGTAAGGGTTTAATCTTTTACGATCAATACTCGTTAACTGATTCACCGATTAGCTTGATAATTCCCATATGCATCGGCTTTGAACAGTAAATGACCCCTATTGAAATTGGGGTCACTATAGGTCAAAGGTCAAAGCCACTGTCACAATAAGTCAATCTTTGATGACAAATTAAATGGAAATCAATGTAACACTTAATGTCACAGTGATCTTGACCAACAACGATAATTCAATTTTATTTGATCAACGTGACATCACTAGTTATAATACTATAATATTCTCAATCCATTTATTAAAAGAATGATTTAACAGAAGTGCAATATTCTGTGTCAACTAAAATCTTATTTAAGTGGCTAAGTCACACTTATATGATAAGATTAACTCTTATGGTCAGTTTTGTTGCAAAAAATCCTGTGCCAAGGCCCTGTTGGGGGGGGGGGGGCATATGTCTCCAATTGCTGAGTTCTTATTAAGGTCAGTCTTTTTCCTATATATCATGTTGGTACCAGAAAACGACACCGTTTTCAATGCAACCATTGTTACCAATATCACAATCGTTTGCCTCAACAATTGAGTAGGGCTCTAATCAGTGCTTGTTATTCAACAAGGGAAGTAACCGCAGCAAGCTTTGCAATCTCTTACACGACGGTTACATTACATTCACCTCTGTGATGGGCTCAGAACGGACTATTTTTATGAAAGCGTCTCGTTCATGTCATGATCATTCCAAGCGCTCATCATGGAGGTTACAGTATTCTTAACAATCTCTTGCACGACGGTTACATTACATTCACTGCATTAAAGAAAACCATCTCATACCATAATATCTTATATCAGCCTTAATTATTATAAAATTGATATGGTTTTATGATGTTAACAAACCTACATACATACATACATATGTCGAAGCAATGCCTAACGACACTCAATAAAAGTTATGTTCAATTGTTTACATTTGTGAAGTGCGTGGAATGATTCCATCTGCGTAAATGGGCAATAAAATAGTTCCGAAGAGCTGCATTTAAACTCGCAAGTTTTTGCAAGATGTATCGTAAATTTAAAATTCCTATTTCAATATTTTACGCCTCTGATCTTAAAAAATCCAAATCAAATATAATTTGAATGCGTTTTTTCGGTTTTGCCCAGTTTCTGGGCAATATGGCATGCTGAGCCTTTCGCAGAGGTGTATGTGAGAGCAAGGAAAGACAACCCTGCGTGGAGATTGCAAGCTTTGATGTCAGTATTGATTAATTTGGGTTTTCCAAATACCTTGTTGAGTTTGAGAAAGGGAACCTAATAAAAATGTAAAAAGATTTGCGCAAATCATGAGTTACAATTTCAGGTCAGGTTTCAAAGCCCCACCCCGCAAAAAAATAACAAAACTGCTGTTTAGAAGTATGGCCCTTGAAAAAGCTAAGGTTTTAATAATACTGATACTCATCCATTGACAGAAAGATGAATTTATTAAATGCCAGTCCAGCATACTGTTTAGATGTTGATTATAACACTGTTTGTTCAGTGTCCCAAATAAGACAGTAAAAGCTGTTACTCTAAACTCTTTCAGAGCTGGAACTGAATTTTTAAGGCCTTTGCAAACAGTTTGGATCCAGATGAGACGCCACAGAACATGGTGTCTCATCAGGATCCAAACTGTTTGCTATTCTGATAGTATTCTTTGAAAAAGAAATCAAAGAAAATGCTAATTTTAGAAATTCAGCAGCGACATTTTAGTAGACGACAAATTTCCCAGCATGCAAAGGGTTAAGCACGGCTTCAGTTGAAAGAGTGTTTAGTTTGATGAACTGATTGTGTAGCTGTTAATAGGAACAGGCTTTTGCATGAATCGCTCACAAATGTTATTATATTAATTTGTAGCTATAGAGATAAATCACTGGGTGGTCAGATAATCAGATTGTCAAGATTATTTACATTTTCAAGACCATTGCAGCCTAGGGAAATAAACATGTACATTGTTATTGAATAATGCTACATGTATAATAAACTAGATGTTTTAGTTTATTAAATGCAATCTGTACATGCTTTATGAAGTTTTCAGCACACCTAATAAATTACCCTATTCGGATGAAAATGAAGCAAATTATTCCACTTTGACTCTAATGGTACCACTATTATCCGAAAGTAGCGAGGAAAAATGCTGTAGATTTAAGCGCTTTTATTAACACTTTGACATTTTCTTATTTAGAGGCTTGAACATGTTAGACAATATATGGATCTTTTCACAGTGAAAGATTGCAAATGAAAAAATGAAAATTATGTTCCTTTTGTAGTATTTTTATGAATAGTACAATAAATAGTTGCATAATGGTTTGGATAGCAAATTAATAATAACTCGACATTATTTTCAGTTACAATAATTTTGTTTTATTCCTTAAATTTCTGTTTATAATCAATTACAGTGAAAACCCTCTAAACCGGATCCTCTCTTTACCTTAATCCTCTCTAAACCGGACAAATTGTCCGGTCCCATTTTTTTCCCTATAAAACCATGCGTAAAATATTTCTCATAACCGGAATCCCTTCAATTCCGAATACTGGTCATTCTTTGGATCAAAATTGGGTCAAACTATACGTAATTGTACCGCTCTAAACCGATCAGGACTTGTTTGTTGCACCTTTGACCTAGAGTCAAAAACTTGTGAATAGCGGATTAAAGACACGTGAAATTAATTAAGGTTGTGGAATATTTTGCAAACTGTAAAAATCACAAAACAATTTAAAGAGACTTGGCCTGTGATGTACATGTTGATCAATAGGGGTGACAATACTGATTACAATTAGTGATAACAACAACAAAAACAACAACAACATTTATAAGCTTTTAAGAATTACAATTGCTTCTAAGCCAAATGCAAAAATAACAAACATGGGGTTCACTAGTGTGTTTTGTTTTTGTAGTGTGTTTTGTTTTTTATGTAGGAAGCCGTGCTAAATTTCAATAAGCTTAATGCTATTTAATTTTGAATTGTTTAGTACAAATGCTAATTAAGTGTCATATAAAATGGTGATTTGCATAGTTCTTGAAGCAGTTGCATTAAGATATTCATTTAGATTTTTAAATTGGCAATGAAGGTAACTAAGTCTAAAAAGGTCCGAACCTCCTTCTAAACAAAGGCCCGTGAAAAAGTCTCTAGAAGACAAAATCAAACTTATCAAAGAGTCTACCGGTATGTGAATGACCTGAAAGTAAAATAGTCAATTTCCCCTCTAAACCGGAATCCTCTCTAAACTGGAATTTCCTTTCGGTCCCGGAGGTGTCCGGTTTAGAGCGGTTCCACTGAACATCTTTATTTTATTGTAACACTATTGTTTTCTTTCTGGTAATTAAAGTGTTTTGTTGTGTTCATTTGTGAATGAGTCAATTTTGTGACATGCTTATTTTCCTTTGTTTCTAATGTTTGACATTTACAGTGTTAAAATACATGTAAACAATTTTTTCAGGGGGGCTTGGAACAAAGTCGTCGTCGTTGGAAATGCTCTCAGTTTCTAATGATGAGTTTGCTGATGCAAGATCTCAACTGTCCTTTAATACAGGTGACAAACCAAGATCTGCCAAGTTGTTTTTTTTGTCCTGTGTTTTGTCAATTGTTATGTTGTGTATTGAGGATAAAGAATGAACTGTTCAGCAAATGCAATATTTTAAGCTTGCCCTTGATACAGATCACTTAGTATATCCAGTGGAAAATCAATCCCATGCACAATATAAGCTATATGTTTATTCAATTTTATATTTCCTGAAATTGGGGAGCTCATATTTGCCACTTAGTCTGTTTGTCTAAAGTCTCATTTTGATAGAATTGATATTACGGTACATGAGCCAAATGAAACAACTTTGGTGTTCATTGGTCCTTCAGTATGTATGGATGTCTTTCTTTCTTCATCTTTCCACCATGCAGTTTGTTTCTGCACAAGATCTCAGACACTATTGGTCTTACTTTGATGAGACTTGATATCTGCAGCATTCGTATAGGGACCGAGTCCTGTACATCAATATCAGGTTATTCCGATCCAACAATTTTTACAGGAGTTATTGTCATTTGCTCATTAGTTTAAACCTATTTATTTTAGCTTGATTGCATCTAAATCCTAAGGCTTATATAAACACACTCGAGTCCTGTTTTAGGGCCTACAACCTGTACTTAAGCATTAACACCCTATATTTCGCGACTTACTATGGCACGCAGTGAAGCGTGAAAAACAGTCGATTATTGACAGTGTTGTTTACACACCCGCTGGGGTTGTTTTTAACACTTAAGAAATAACCCATTAGTGTCATTGCAAAGGTAATAATGGCAGGTTTACTGGTATATAAATCATTAAATTTCGGTACTGGTCTTGAATATTTCTTTGTCCTGATAAAAAGCGCGCGAAAATATGTGTGGGTGTATTTATTTGTAAATAAAAATTTTTATCGGGTACATTGCGATATTTTAATTTTCATTAAAAGTTTCGTTGTAAATTTCAACTAAAGTACCGCGGTATCTCGCAAATTATGTGGCATGGACATTTCCTCTTGATAAAATAGAATTCAAACATGCTGTATCGTTACTGTTACGCTGTTTCAGTTCCTTCATTAGGACTTTTTATAAGGGTAAATTCCAATCTTTGCACAATTATATTTTATACTTTTTTTACAGCAATAATTCTTTTTTTAAGCTGATTCCCAAGCGATCGTACATGAAAATACAAAAATATAATTTTTATTTTGGTTTTTATGATAAATACAGATACGTATGTAGTTATGAAAATGTTTATTGTCGAATTGGTTTGCAATTATAACTATACAAATATGTAGCAGCGCCGTATATAAAATGAAAACATTGGGGAAATTTGACAAATTAACCACAATACAATTAAGTTAGACATTTCTCAAGTTATATCGCGCGCCGGATATATCGCGCTCGCAATCTTTGGACCCCAACAATCGCGATATATCGGCGTTGCAGTGTATTGCCCTTTTCATAATAATTCCTTTCTGCATTGATCATCTGAATTACATGTATGTGACATGTGATATGCAGCATAGCTATTAGGTGGACATGCATATGATTTCAGGTTGTTTTGCTCAATATTTGTTAAGGAAGTTATTGCCTTTTGATTCATTATATGACATTTTCTTTTGAATGTTATGTGTCTGTGTTAGATCACAAGAACTAATAATCTGACAGTGATGACTCTGTATGCAAGGGCCCTTCAGGATGGCACTCGAGTGATTTTATCTGGTAGTTATAACCCCTTGAACAATCATTTGGGTGCACTCAATGAAGTTATTTTCTTGTCAATTCTGTCATAACCTTGACAATAATTATCTAACAAGTATGATATGACAGTTTACACGTTTGATATAACAGTTATACAATTCATGGGTCATGGGTATCGTGGAAATAGGACAAAGACCCTTACGATGTCACAATTCATTTATGATTCCGCTGCCCCAAGTTACACCATTATATTAAACTATGACAAAGAAGTTGATAAATGTTGATTGTAACATGATATTGCGGATGACAGCTTTTATGTACCTTTAAAAACTAAATCATTCCACATGGACATTCAAAAGTTTCCCTAAAGATTATGCAAAATGTTTTGTTACAAGTGTAAATACATGCAAGTAATGCCCATGCATGGTTTATATGCAGACAATGCTGGTGGTCGCAGGTTTGAGAAACTGTGCCAGAAATACAGCCTGGAGACCGGTCGAAATGACAAGCAGAGCACTGCACCTTCCCTCTGTAAAACTGATGTGCTTTTCCTTGTGGTACATGGAGGTAAGACCTACACTCAACTTGCAATCTCAATGCCTCAAATTGTTTAATGTCCCAAATATTCTAAGAGAGACCAATAGTGCAAAACATTCCTGTGAATTTCGTTCTTGTTTGGCTTGAATTTTAAAGTTAGTTATTGCTTGGCTCAAACACAAATTAGTCATGCTGTGTAATTACTGGGGGGGGGGGATCTGTTATTTTTCGTAACAGATTCTTAAACTATGTTTAGCTTGAAATTTCAATGGTTAGAAGTTTCCTTGCTGGTCTCTGTAATATTGAGTCATTGTTAATAAAATATATTTTTAGCTCACGGGAGCTTTTGTGATCACCTTTTGTCTGTCTTTCGTTGTGCATCATGGGGCGTCAACCTTTGCCTTGTAAACACTCTAGAGGCCGCATTTATTGTCCCTTCTTCATAAAACTTGGTCAGAAGATTTGTCTCACTGATATCTTGGATGAGTTTTTATTTTAGGGTCCACTGCACAAGTATATCAAACCAATACTGACTACGATCAAAACTTTATCTGAAAATATTCTCTTGTTCATACCTTATTATGCCCCCCTTCGAAGAAGAGGGGGTATATTGCTTTTCACATGTTGGTCGGTCTGTCGGTCGGTCCGTCCACCAGGTGGTTTCGGGATGATAACTCAAGAACGCTTGGGCCTAGGATCATGAAACTTCATAGGTACATTGATTATGACTCGCAGATGACCCCCATTGATTATTAGGTCACTAGGATAAAGGTCAAGGTCACGGTGACCCGAAATAGTAAAATGGTTTCCGGATGATAACTCAAGAACGCTTAGGCCTAGAATCATGAAACTTGAATGGTAGATTGATCATGACTCGCAGATGACCCCTATTGATTTTCAGGTCACTTGGTCAAAGGTCAAGGTCACGGTGACCCAAAATAGTAAAATGGTTTCCGGATGATAACTCAAGAACGCTTATGCCTAGGATCATGAGACTTGATAGGTAGATTGATCATGACTCGCAGATGACCCCTATTGATTTTCAGGTCACAAGGTCAAAGGTCAAGGTCACGGTGACCTGAAATAGTAAAATGGTTTCGGGATGATAACTCAAGAACGCTTATGCCTAAGATCATGAAACTTGATAGGTAGATTGATCATGACTTGCAGATGACCCCTATTGATTTTCAGGTCACTAGGTCAAAGGTCAAGGTCACGGTGACCTGAAATAGTAAAATGGTTTCCGGATGATAACTCAAGAACGCTTATGCCTAGGATCATGAAACTTAATTGGTACATTGATCATGACTTGCAGATTACACTTATTGATTTTCAGGTCACTAGGTCAAAGGTCAAGGTCACAGTGACCCGAAATAGTAAAATGGTATCCGGATGATAACTCAAGAACGCTTACGGCTAGGATCATGAAACTTCATAGGTACATTGATCTTGACTGGCAGATGACCCCTATTGATTTTCAGGTCACTAGGTCAAAGGTCAAGGTCACTTTGAGAAAAAACATATTCACACAATGGCTGTCACTACAACTGATAGCATATTTGTGATTATTTTTCAACTTAAACTTAGCACACGAATCGCCTACTTCAACTTCAGCATCTTATATATTTTAGGCAGTATGTTAGACACAGCGTGTGACTCATTCAACACGTCCAAACGAAGTGACTACAACACCTTCAAAACAACTTTTGACACAGTGGTGCGGAACAGCTACCCAGCAGCTAAAGGCCACGTCGCTTTCAGATTGGTTCCCTGTCCTCAAATGTGTGCAGATGCTCTAAATGTTTTGTCAAGGTAGGAACCACATTTTAGTCTCGAGCATTTTGATGTATATTAAAGGATTTTTTTTTATTTCAACATGACAAAATACCAGATGGTTTCCCGATGATAACTCAAGAACGCTTTGGCCTAGGATCATGAAACTTCATAGGTACATTAATCATGACTGGCAGATGACCCCTATTGATTTTCAGGTCACAAGGTCAAAGGTCAAGGTCACAGTGACTCGAAATAGTAAAATGGTTTTCGGATGATAACTCAATAATGCTTACGCCCAGGATCATGAAACTTCATAGGTACATTAATCATGACTGGCAGATGACCCCTATTGATTTTCAGGTCACTAGGTCAAAGGTCAAGGTCACAGTGACTCGAAACAGTAAAATGGTTTCCGGATGATAACTTAAGAATGCTTACGCCTAGGATCATGAAACTTCATAGGAACATTGATCATGACTGGCAGATGACCCCTATTGATTTTCATTTACTATATAACCTTGCATCACCTTTCATCATGAAACTTCATAGGAACATTGATCATGACTGGCAGATGACCCCTATTGATTTTCATTTACTATATAGCCTTGCATCATGCATAGATTAGTGTACAAGTAGTAATGCTTTGTTAGTTGTTAAATATTTTATGTTAAAGAATAAAATAAACATTAAATGGGTGGATTTGGTCAGCTGTATCGGGAGGAGGAGGCTGAATATGTCCCGAAATTAGTCAGTAAAAACCAAGATTTGGTCAGGGAAAAGTCAGTGAAAAGTCAGGGAATTTTATTTCATCAGGTTGGTGGCAACCCTGATAAACTACATAGCAACTTCATATTTGGCTAACTGGGGGGCATAGTGTTTCTCAAAGAAATCTTGTTTGAAAAGACTTTTCCTCTGTGTGTTTACCCCACATGTATTTTCAAAAGTTGATACAAACATGAAGTCATTTTAGAAAATGTTTGCATGTTGTTATCTCATATTGTGGAAATGTGTTTGTTATACATATGCTTTTCTTGATGTATGTTAACAAGTCTTAGGAATCGTAATGAGTGTTCTGAAATTGAAATATGGGTTTGAAGGATAATGGTTCTAAACTACATTTGTGTAAACGTCCCATGAACATTACAGTTCCGATAGGCATTTCTCATCTCTAAACATTATTTATCTTCAGATTGAGTGAAACATGCAATAGTCAGATAATCATTATTTTTACCTAAACTTAGTTATTGTGATGATCTGGCATTCTTTGTTGAACATTTTCCTGTGTGCAGTGTGTGTTGTCATCATGTTTCTCATTACCACTATAGAGACAGCATTTTTCATCTGGATTAAACTTGATCAGAATCTTTACTACAAATGCTGACAAATCATTGCCTAGTTTGCATCTGGGTTATGTGTGTCCAAAAACTAGGTTATCATGTCAAATCTGAGGAAAACATTGTTTCCATTTTAGAGGCCACAATTATGACTCAACCTTGATGAAACAAGGCCTGAATATTTATATTGACACTATCTAGACTGAGTTTGAATCTGGTCAGGTGCATCCAAAAACAAGGTCACAAGATCAAACAAAGTTAAAATCTTACAAAATCTACTGGACCTCTACTGTCATAAATTAAGTTAATGTAACATGTGAGACCACTCTACATATATTGTATAAATCATTGCTGCAGTTACTTCCCTTTGCCTGCAATGTCATTCATGATAGTTCAGTTTAGTTGTGTGCATTATTTTTATGGCCTCCAAAGGAGGGCATATAGTGATCGGACCATCCGTCTGTCCGTCTTTCCGTCACACTTTGCGTTTAGGTTTCGAAAAATGCTCATAACTTCTATGTTCCTAGACATGTAACCTTCATATTTGGTATGCATGTGTATATGGACAAGGCGTTTTCATACGCACAAAAATGTTGACCCCTGTGACCTTGACATTGAACTTAGGAACCGCGTTTAGGTTTCAAAATCTGTGTTTAGGTTCCGAATTATGCTCATAACTTCTTTGTCCCTTGAGATATAACCTTCACATTTGGTGTGCATGTGTATACATTCCAACCCCTACTTCCGGTCACCCCTCATCGCCGGTCGCCCCATGTAGGAGGCCGGTCTGTGCCGCGACCGTCGATAAACACTATATAATGCACCCCTCTTTAGCGGTAACCCCGTTTCTCCGGCCAGCGGCCAGCAATTTTGCACCCAAAATGTTAAATTCCCCCCATATGAGTGGTCACGCGCGAGTAAGTCAGTCATGTAAACTGGCAAAATTACACAGACGCAACGGCGAAAAAATCGATACGTACTTCCGGTCTGCAGTTTATGCTCTGCAGTACTGAAGCGTGATGTGTGATAAACATTTTGACAGCGAGTTTGCAAAATTGCAATTAATTAGCGGCAGATTATCGGGTTATTGGGTTAAAAGCAATATTCGACCGTTTGATCTTTTTGTTTTTCCGCACATGCCAATATCATCTATTAGTACTGGAAAAGAGATTCTTAATTTATAATTGATAATTTGTAGTTGTTGAATCATACTATTTCAAGCACACATTTATGACAATTATCGGCTAATTAAAAGTTAAAAAGAACAACGCAACTTTTAACCGAAATCAACTGCTCTACATGTTCTCTGTGCTACAAAGTTTTTATCCAAAAATCAATACACGCTTGCATGGGTATGACTTGACATTGTACATTGGTGCATAATTTTCGCGCGCTTTTGTCCGGACAAAGGAAATACATGAGGACTTTTTTGATGCTAGGATTTGTAAACGTCTCGTTAACATAAATCAATCGGGAGTGTGTTTTGGATTACAAATTATGATTCTCATTTGGGAATTTAACAAAACATTTATATTTGTTTTATATTTACAATGATTTCAATATAAATTTTGATAAAACGCGGCAAAATAAATGTTTTGCATGAAAAGCACGATTAACAGTAGGATTACACCTGGTTGCTATTATCAGTCTCTTAAGTAACTGGCCACGATTTTATCGTGGAGGAGATCACTGTCGGGGCCAATTCGTGCGGTAGGTATTACAAAGACATAAAACTGCAATAAACCAATTAAATTATCGATTGATAGTGACACGGGAGTTATTCACGCATAACTGATTTACAGCTGTTCCAATCTTTAGTGCATTTAGGCCATACAATGCGCATTCTGTAAACAACGAATCATGAGAATGATTTGATTCTGATGAGGATGATATTGATGATGATAAGAAAGATGAATGGAATATTTTTTTGAATGAAAATGTTGTTTTATAGCTGACTTTAGAAAGGAAGAAATAAAATTATTTTAAGTCTATATATTGTTTAGTACATGTACACATATTTACCATTTTGTTTATACAAAAATTGAACAGTTGGCCATCAACTCTAGACTCCCTACGACCCAACCCCCTCTTAAAAGGCCACCCCGCTTAAGCAGCCAATTTGGCTGTTTCCCTTGACTGGCTGCTTAAGAGGGGTTGGACTGTATAGACAAGACTTTTCCATATGCACACAAATTTTGACCCCTGTGACCTTGACCTTGAACTTAGGGTCCGCGTTTAGGTTTCGAAATCTGTGTTTAGGTTTCGAAAAATGCTCATAACTTCTTTGTCCCTTGAGATATATCCTTCATATTTGGTATGCATTTGTATATGGACAAGGCCTTTCCATACACACAAAAATTTTGACCCCTGTGACCTTGACATTGAACTTAGGGTCCGCATTTAGGTTAAGAAATCTGTGTTTAGGTTTCGAAAAATGCTCATAACTTCTATCAAAGTGTTTAAAGGGGGCATATGTCATCCTATGGTAACAGCTCTTTTTATTTCATGCCCACTTTTGAATAAGGGGGCATATAACACTGACGTACTGTCCTTCTATATAATTGTGCGAAAGTTCCTGTCTTATCTCTAAATTTGCAAGTTATTGATAGATTTGTATGCCCCCGGTAGGGTGGCATATAGCAGTTGAACTGTCAGCCCGTCTGTCTGTCTGTCTGTCTGCCGTCCGCAATTTGATATTTGGAATGCATGTGCATCTCATGAAGCTGCATATTTCGAGTGGTGAAAGGTCAAGGTCATCCTTTAAGGTCAAAAGTAAAAAATACAATCCAAGGGAAGTAATAAGCTTTAAAAGGGAGATAATTTCTAAACCTGCCAAATGATATATTGAAATTTCATTTCAAAGCGGCGTAATAGGCAACATTGTGTTTCTGACAAACACATCTCTTGTTAAATCACTACTAACAAATGTCCACTACAGTGTATTGAGGAAAAGTGGAATGTGAGACATCTGTATCCTACTGACAGATGTTATGTTCTTTAAGTTTGATTCAACTGTTCTCTTACTAAGTTTGTTCCGTCTATGAGGTCAAGTCTTCAAGAATTGCTGTTTTTGAACTCAGGAGAGCAGTAAAGGGCAATCATGGCCCTATTGTCACCCATTTAGACATGAAAAGGTGCACCAATAATTATTTTAATGATTTTTTTTTCATAAAGATATTCAAATGTCAACCAATATTGATGTCTTCTTTTAGGGGAAGTCCATTGTTTTTTTTTATTAAGTAACTCAAATCGAATGCAACCAATATTGTGCACGATATTTTTGCAGCTTAAGTCCATTTGGGTTTGACTCGACGCCCCATCACATAGAGGGTAACTTGCCCTGGAGTCAGGAGTTTGTTCCCCTGGGAGCCCTGGGCTTGTTCTCGGCCTGCAGCCCCGAGTACCAGGATCACGTTAACTCTGTGGTTGCCAAGGCAAACCTGGTGTACATGGACTTCCTGCAGTCAGACGATGGCAGGGGCTTCACTGGACAGGTACCTTGGAGGTGGAGGGTAATCTCTATAGCCCTCAAAGTGTTTTGGAGTCACTATGTCTGTATAAAAAAATTGTGTAAAACAGTATTTCCACATTTCTTTAGTGACAAAGATGTACAGACGTACATCATTCAAGACATCTTATTTAATCTCAATTGATTAAAACCTTTGAGATTTATTATCTCAGCAGTACATTAGAATCACAGTGTTGGTTGGTCAGTTTTTTAGTTGGTTTGTTTGTATGAAAAAATTGTGGAGTCTTCTACTTCCACTTTTCTTAAGTGATTAAATTTATTCTTAAAATAAGTTATAACCACTAAAACTAGATGAGCAACACATCTTTTTATGTCCCCCACCACTATAGTGGGGGACATATTGTTTTTGCCCTGTCTGTTGGTCTGTACATGTACGTTGGTCTGTTTGGTCAAACTTTAACATTTGCCATAACTTTTGCAATATTGAAGATAGCAACTTCATATTTGGCATGCATGTGTATCTCATGGAGCTGCACATTTTGAGTGGTGGAAGGTCAAGGTCATCTTTCAAGGTCAAAAACAAACAAAAAGTCAAAGCAGCGCAGAAGGGGACATAGTGTTTCTGACAAACACATTTCTTGTTTAAAGCACAATTGTGTCGTGTTCTTAGAAAACTGGGCATAAGGCATGTGCGTTAAGTGTCGTCCCATATTAGCCTGTGCAGTCCGCACAGGCTAATCAGGGACAACACTTTCCACCTAAACTTGATTTTCGGTAAGGAGGTACTTCCTTGAAACTAAAAATACCATAAAAGTGGAAAGTGTTGTCCCTGATAAGCCTGTGCGGACTGCACAGGCTAATCTGGGACGACACTTTACACACATGCATAAAGCCCAGTTTTCTCAGAACACGACACAATTGATCAAAACATTCCTTAGCTATTTGACCATGAAAAAGGTGACAAAGTGGTGAAGGTTTTAATAACATAGTTTTTGTTGAATTGACAGTTTTTCACAGACAAGAAGAAAGATGTATTACATTTAATTGAAACATGTACTTAATGGTATGTATGGCTAATTTATCAACACTGTCTTGAAATTTATTTCAACTTTTTTAAGAGTATATGAAATTTGATTCCTGATGAATGATTTATTCAGATTTCTTAAAAATTACATATTTAATGTTTTTTAGCTCGGCTGTTTTCGGAGAAAACCAGCGGTATTGTCATAGCCAGCTCGTTTGGTCTGTGTCCGTAGTTGTCCGCTAAAACCTTAACATTTTGTTAAGGTTTTGAACATTGCTTCAAAAATAAAAGTGCTTCCACTTACAACATTGAAACTTCATATGTAGCTGCACCTTGATGAGTTCTACACACCACACCCATTTTGGGTCACTAGGTCAAAGGTCAAGGTCACTGTGACCTCTTTAAAAAAAAAAGAAGCTAAAACTTTAACATTTTGTTAAGGTTTTGAACATTGCTTCAAAAATAAAAGTGCTTCCACCTACAACATTGAAACTTCATATGTAGCTGCACCTTGATGAGTTCTACACACCACACCCATTTTTGGGTCACTAGGTCAAAGGTCAAGGTCACTGTGACCTCTTAAAAAAAAGAAAAAAAAATCTGACAAACTTTCATTTATTCAAAACTGCATTGCAGCCGAGCGTTGGCACCCGTTATGCGGTGCTCTTGTTAACTTTATTTCAGAATACGAAGTGAAAAAGATTATAGCAAATTTGACATTTGTGTTTTGTTGGTTTCTGATATACTGCTAAATGTGTTCCAGGTTTGTCTTCTTGCTGACTCCACAGGCTCAATACTGATGTATGACGCTCTGTGCAGGTCTCGCAGTCTGCTGAGCAACTGTGGCAGTCACTATAGCAGCCGCGGTAGTGACCTCAACGTGGGGGCCCTTGGAAGCTCACACACCCTGTGTGATAAGGAGGACACCATCAAAGAAGAACCTGAAGTGTGTGATGATAATGTCAAACCAACTACTGGAGATGCGCATATCAAACAAACAAACAAACACAAAACTTCTTCGGAACTCTTACATAGAACAGTTTCAGAAGGTCATACGTCAATGAAAGCCCCGCTACATAAAACAGACAGTATGCCGGTTGAAATGCGGAAACAAGATGGCAAGTCAGGCTCAGTGCGAGTGCATGTGACTCAGTCGGCCGAGGCAGCATATGAGGGAAGCTGTCGCAGGACAAGTAGTGAGAGTCTGTACGAGAGCATAAAGTTGGAGTTTGAAGTTGGTGACTTCTTCATGCTGGGGTCACCTCTGGGTCTGGTGCTGGCATACAGGAGGATGTTTGCTGGCCAGAACAAAGGTGACACGCTGGAATTAATATTATGAATCTGAGCAACAAGGGAAGAGCATGGAATTATTATGTCTCTGATAAAGAAACGTGTAGAGTCAATCTTGTATTAAGAGACCACTCAAGGGAGTAATCAAAAGCGGTCTCTTAAAAAATGGTCTTTAAATAAAAAAGGCCATTCTGGAAGTATGCTTACTTTTATAACAAAATGAAAACAAACAATAATTTACTTATAATGTGTTTTATTTTTTCACTTATTACAAATTATCATTTATTATAAAGGAACTGTGTGTACATATTTATTTGCAAAAACAACATAGACAAGGAAATATTTTTCGCATTTTCTTTACCTGACACATTATTTTCCACGTCTTCAAGCACCTTGGCTTTACGCTTTAGAATGTTTTGAATTTGAGTTTTACCGACTCCAAACTCATCAGCGATTTTACGTGCACTTTTACTCTTTGACAATTCCGAAAACCGAATTTTCTCGTTCAACGTTAACACTTTTTGCTTTGACATTTTAATTTCTGCATGTACGCTTAAGGAAATCTGACTTGATTATGATACATAATGAGCTGAAAAAATTAAAACACGTCAATTGAAAACAAACAAACAGACCTGATTGGAAAATTTATTAAGTAAATAACAATGTGATTGGCTAACAAATATCTACTAATTAGCATAATTACAAATTGGTAATGTACGGATTTCGACAGATGTTGCCGATTTATAGTTTATTTTCCGCACTTCTCAGGAAATGTTTGTCGCGTACAGTGCATTGTTTCTGCACCTGTTATCTTCACTCGAGAAAAATCGGTGTTGTCTCTTAACTTTCCACATAGTAAACTATTTAAGCTGTAGACTGTGCTTAATACGTTCCTCTATTATTCAACTCAATAAATTGATACGCAGTCTAAAAAATACCGGTCAGAACCGGTCAACCAGAAAAAGCATAATCATAATGGTTGGTGTGAAAACAAAGCAGAGGTGTAACAGTACATCTTATCGGCTTAGATAAACAATTAACACGGATTTGTTCCTGAAAGATAAATAGATTAACCACTTTTACCTCCTAGTGGTCGCTTAATTCAAGATTCGGACATCAAAATACACAAAAATCAGCGGTCGCTGGTCGCGTAAGACAAAATTCGCTTAATACAATATCATTATATAGCGAAAAAGCTCCGTGGGATTTCAAAATGGTCGCATAAGACAAAGGTCGCTTAATACAAGTGGTCGCATCCACAAGATTGACTGTATATAGATTAGTTTGATCATTTTTTTCTGATAACAATATGTCATTGAAATATAGTAAAATATACATTTACTTACGTAACAATAATCATAATTTTGTGTGGAATTAAGTAAATTTCATTTGATTATTTCTGGGTATTAAGTAGATTGATATGGTTCAGCAAGAAATTAAGAATTTAGGGATTTTATACCAACACGTTAATACTTGTTTTTGTAATATATTTATAATTATTATTATATGTCTAAACTTTAGAAGTATGGCCCCATGCATAATGAGAAGTAAAAAATCTAAACCACAACCACCCAAAAAAGTGCCATTTGTTATTATATCAGAGATGCCAGAGCGGCCCGAGTGCCAGCAGATGTACAACCTGTTCCATGCCAGTGACCCATCTGCATTCCGCCTCGAACCTCTCGTCAACTTTACGTTTCGGCAGATCCCTCCAATCAAAGTGTCCCGCTACAACAAGTTTCCAATGGGCCATGGAGAATCCATACAGATAGGTATCCAATACTATTAACCTAATTAATGTGTTATTAGCTCACCTGAGCACACTGTGCTCATGGTGAGCTTGAGTGAATGCCTTTTGTCAGTCGTCCATCGCCCGTTATGCGATGTCAACATTTGCCTCGTTTACACTCTAGAGGCAACATTTATTGTCCAATCTTCATGAAATTTGGTCAAAAGATTTGTGAAAATGGTTCCTGTTAGTAAAAAAACATGGCATCTGGGGGAGGGGCTTTTTTCCTTATTTGGCTTGGGTTAAACCTTATAAACACTCTAGAGGCCAAATTTATTGTCCAATCTTCATGAAACTTGGTCAGAAGATTTGTCCCAATGATATCTTGGACAAGTTTGAAAATGTTTCCAGTTCATTAAAAAGCATGGCCCCCTGGGGGCGGGGCATTTTTCCTTAAATGGCTATAGTTAAATCTTGTTAACACTGAAAAAAACACATTTATTGCCCAATCTTCATGAAACTTTGTCAGAACATTTGTTTTAATGATATCTTGGATGAGTTTGAAAATGGTTCTGGTCTTTTGAAAAACATGGCGACTAGGTGGCTGGGAAGTTATCCTTATATGGCTATAGTAAAACCTTGTTAGCACGCTTAAAGTGACATTCATAGTTCACTCTTCATGAAACTTTGTCAGAACATATGTTCTAATGAAATCTTGGGCTGCACAGAACAGGTCAGTTCTTTTGAATCTCAGGTGAGCAACTTTGGGCCTTTCAGGCCCTCTTGTTTCCAACCGCATGAAGAAGTTTTGCAAATACTACATTTAGAATTTAATTTGAGGATTTTGTATAATCAGCGAAGTTTGTTTCATAACTTGATAACACTGTAACAGGTATTCTAATATGATTGACGGGAATTCCCTTGTATTTTTATTGATCAGAATTGTGTTCAACTTTAGGGCACCACATACACAAAAAGGCATTTAATTAACATTGATGTTGTTTTAAGATGTCATGAAACTAATTGTGAAGAAGCAATCTAAACATGCACTTCTAACTGCATTAATTTAGGGATTTTTTTTTTTTAACTTGTTATTCTGTCTGATTAAGGTTAAAATTTAAAACAATTAATAGTGGTACATGTAACTTACTGATGCAAAAATTCAAGTTGGCTTTTTATCAGTGTTGGATGTTTGTGTACAAATGGCGGTATGCAGATAATTTGATAACAGATGGCACTTCGATAATAGAGAACAACAAAAGCCACATGTGAGAGGAGATTGCTTAATTTTTTTTAGCCGGATTTTTTTCGAAAAAATCTCGGCTTATAGATTGATGTTGTCGGGCGGGCGGGGGGGCGGGGGGGGCGGGCGTGGGGGGCGGGCGGCGTGCTCGAAAATGTTAAAGTTCTTATTTCATGGTATAACTTTGGTATGCTTGGACCTAGAGTCTTCAAACTTGACATGAAGGTTGGCCAGGATTAACAGATGACCACTGGTCATTTCAAGGTCATTCATTTGAAGGTCAAGGTCACTGTGACCTTCAATATAAAAAATGTTAAAGTTGTTATAACTTTGGTATGCTTGGACCTTTCATGGTATAACTTTGGTATGCTTGGACCTAGAGTCTTCAAACTTGACATGAAGGTTGGCCAGGATTAACAGATGACCACTGGTCATTTCAAGGTCATTCATTTGAAGGTCAAGGTCACTGTGACCTTCAATATAAAAAATGTTAAAGTTGTTATAACTTTGGTATGCTTGGACCTAGAGTCTTGAAACTTGACATGAAGGTTGGCCATAACTAGTTAGTAACCACTGGTCATTTCAAGGTCATTCATTTGAAGGTCAAGGTCACTGTGACCTTGAATGTAAAAATGTTAAAGTTCTTATTTCATGGTATAACTTTGGTATGCTTGGACCTAGAGTCTTCAAACTTGACATGAAGGTTGGCCAGGATTAACAGATGACCACTGGTCATTTCAAGGTCATTCATTTGAAGGTCAAGGTCACTGTGACCTTCAATATAAAAAATGTTAAAGTTGTTATAACTTTGGTATGCTTGGACCTAGAGTCTTGAAACTTGACATGAAGGTTGGCCAGAACTAGTAAGTAACCACTGGACATTTCAAGGTCATTCATTTGAAGGTCAAGGTCACTGTGACCTTGAATGTAAAAATGTTAAAGTTGTTATAACTTTGGTATGCTTGGACCTAGAGTCTTGAAACTTGACATGAAGGTTGGCCAGAACTAGTAAGTAACCACTGGACATTTCAAGGTCATTCATTTGAAGGTCAAGGTCACTGTGACCTTGAATGTAAAAATGTTAAAGTTCTTATTTCATGTTATAACTTTGGTATGCTTGTACCTAGAGTCTTCAAACTTGAAATAAAGATTGGCCAGTACTAGAAGATGACCACTGGTCATTTCAATGTCATTCATTTGAAGGTCAAGGTCACTGTGACCTTAAATGTTAAAATGTTAAAATTGTTATAACTTTGGTATGCTTGGACATAGAGTCTTCAAACATAACACAAGGTTTGCTCATGCCTTGAAAAGTACTTACATTTCATTTTGACCTTTGAACAATATTTCAGTAATTTAAGTATTGCATTGACAAAAACACGAAAGGTACTTTCCTGTCATTTAAATCAAAAATCCGGCTTCAATGCGGTCATCTCCGACCGCGGAACTCTTGTTTAATTTATGTTCTGTTCATTTGGTTTTCAGACACAACACATTGTTTGGTCGCAGGCCCTCAATCTTGGTCGCAGGGCCCTCAATCTAACCAATCTTGGTCGCAGGGCCCTCAATCTATCCAATCTTGGTCGCAGGGCCCTCAATCTATCCAATCTGCGGCCGAATTTGGGCCGCAGTCCCCCACCTGAATAGTATACTTTTTTCCCCTTTTGGGGGGAAAAATTCCCCCTGATTAAAAAAAAAAAAGATGTATCTCATGATTATTATATCTCAATTCTATTACAATTTAATCTTGTCAAACATACTTAATTATGAAAAAAGAAATGAATATAGTGCAAACATGTACAAATGTAATAATGAGAGAGTAAGTAAAAAAAAATCCCCCCCAAAAGGGAAACACCGCGAAAATTCCCCCTCATGAGGGTAGCGACCCGCTTCCCCTAAAATGGATTGAGGGCCCTGGGTTGGTAAATGGTATAGCACTTTGTATTGCATATTTGAGATAATTCAAATGTTAAAAGAGTCGGATGCCAAATTTGTGTGGACACTTCTTTAACAGATCATCTCAATGACAATGGCACCTCTATTCCTGATTAGTCAACACTTTTTACCAGATATAACAAACTCTTTTAAGTGAATCAGAAATTCAGAATTCGCTGTGGAAAACGGTTATAGTAAGCAGGCAATACATAAAAATGTATGTACTGAAGTAAATTAAAAACAAATTACTGAAACATTTTTTAATTGCTTTGGAATATGATTATGATTTTGTACAGATGTGAAAGATAAATGTGAAACTAATTCGATATGTCTGATAGGTACAGTCTATATGACTCATATATTATCCAGTTTTTGAATCACCCAAAAATTAACCCCTTGATCTTCACATAGTACACATGCTTAAACAATTTTAACTAACGGTCTTTGTAGCGAAACGTCATGAAACATCGCTTTGCTAAAACTGCTACTTAGAGATATATATAAGCAGCAATGCAGGTCAGGAATTTATTTAACTTAAACAATAAAGTGATTTAGGGTGAGCTCAGGTTATAAATGCGTTGAAGTAAGTGCTCCCTTTAAGCAGAGTTCAAGATAAAGTGAGTTTGCCATTCTCTTATTAATTTTATGGCCAGGCATTATAGTATTTTCTTGACGATGCAATTCTAATGAGCACAAACAGCATAGTATTTTATGAAGAATAAATGTGTTATATTTGCCTCTTAAAGACCCCTTTGCTCCTGTTATTTAGAGCCCTGCTATAAATAAATTAAAACACAATTGTGATGATCCACATAAAAACAAGTTCATTATATACACAATTATTTGCAGTCATCACTTGAAATATATTTCTTAGGAAATAAGCATTTAAGTGTTATTTAAAAATTGCAATGATAACATGAATATTATTAACTCATGGCAATATGATTTTTCAGCTCGGCTGTTTTCGGAGTAAACCCGAGGTATTGTCACAGCCAGCTCGTTGTGTCCGCCGTCCGCATTGTGCTTATACCTTAACATTTTGTCAAGGTTTTTATCATTGGCTCTAAAATCAAAGTACTTCAACCTACAACTTTGAAAATTCATATGTAGCTGCACCTTGATGAGTTCTACAAGCCACACTCATTTTTGGGTCACTAGGTCAAAGGTCAAGGTCACTGTGACCTCTAAAAAAAATCTGACAAGCTTTCATCTATTCAAAACTGCACCCGCAGCCCAGCGTGGCACCCGTTATGCGGTGCTCTTGTTTAAGCAAACAACGCCATTGGTTATATTCCACATGTGTTTGTAATTAAGTTATGCATAGATTCTCAATGTGTCGCGCTTGACTATGCACATTGAATTGTACTTAAAAATGTTTGATAAAAAAAGCTATAATATACATTAATGCTTTTCAGGTAGAAGATAAAACTCGGTTAGCAGAGTACCCAATTTGTTGAAAGTCTCTGTTATCCGAAGTGTCCTTTATTAGGAATCAAAGTGCAACTTCATGGATACCACCTACTAAAAATGCCCTATCATCGTTTATATTTCATTGAATACTATCAAAATTTCAGTATTTGAAGCACAGTGATTACTCTACATGCTGGAATAGCAAACAATTTCTTGCAATATTTCTAAGTAGTTTTATTTTGTTGCATTGTTTACTGTTCATCCAGTTCATGCTGTTTTCTGAATGAATTTTCTATTTTTTGGTCAAAAATCTTTTGCGAATATTTTTCTTCCCAATAGAAAAGGATACACCATTTATCAACTGGACCATGTGCTTTGTCTAAAAAACTTTTCTTAAGGATATCACTTTAAAAAAACGAGGAACTTACCTCTTGCCCGTGGCTTTTGTTTTTCTTTCTTAGAGTAATGCTATCAGTTATCAAAGTATCCTGATAACCAGAGTGTTACATTTGTGTTGCATTTTATGCTGCATTTTATGCATACATACTTTAAAAAAATAGTGCAAGATGCTTATAACAACCTGCAGAACTTTGTAAAAAAAACTTGTTTCATATTGCAATAACATACTTATAAGTGAATCGTGCTTATTTAAAACAATGTTTTAAGTACAAAATTATACATGGATGCGCCCCAGTTCTGTATTATTTTCGTTAAGCATTGACACATGTTATAAAGCCACTCTCTGGGGACACAGGACTTAATCCTTGTGTGTAAAGTATTGTCCCAGATAAACCTATGCACTCTGCAGACTTTCTTAAACGAAAAATTCCATAAAAACGGAAAGTGTTGTTTAAGATTAGTCTTTTCAATCCACAATATGATACTTTTAGCATATGGTTAAGCCCGTATTTACCTGAGCATGGGTAATTTTTATCGGTACTGAATATGGTATCCAATGTCATAGCTCTTACAATATAAGGTTTTGTGCCCTTGACCATGATCTTTATATTATGTGTTCTGAGGTATTGTTCTGGAATTGATGATAATGTATGTACAAGAGCAAAGAAATACATAGAATTCTTATATATGTTACATTCCTTGCTTACATTTAGGGACAAATATTTGAACTAATTTTGAGAACATGGATAAAAAGTAGAAATTTAAGTTGATCACAAATGCAAGCCATGTCCAGTTATTTGGGTTTTGTTACAACTCACAATATTAGTGGTAGCATACAAGTACATTGTAAGAGGTTTGGTTGTTTTAGTTGAGACCATGTGCCAATATATCAACATGTTCCTCGACCAATACTCCTGTGAACAGTCTGGCGAGAATTTGGTCGACCAAGCCTCTATCGGCTCAGAGTTGCTTGTCTCGCTGCAACGCCAGTCGAGTGTGTCTAGCAATAGCATCCAATATTGCAGCAGTGGCCAATATGGAAGCACGTTTTCCAATATTGCCAATGGTATTCTGTCCTCACACAGTGTTGTAAACACCATGTCTTAGCATGAGTTTGTTCTTACTGGTGAAAATAGTAATAGAGATACTTTTACCCTCTTAAAAATGCATATTTCTATTTTGCAATTGATAGATTTGGTTTTTGTTTTGGTACACACTTCCTTTTAGATTTTTCAGTTCTGTATATAAACTTTGTTATGATCCACACAAATATTTTGTTATATGTTTGTAACCTGCTTTTGCTTCGGCATGCAGTATTTGTAGGTGGAAGACAATTTATCTTGTGTTAACTTTACAGCATTCTAAGTTGCCTTTGTTTGTTATTTTGTGCTATATGCAAACAAGTTTTGTGTAAACATATATAATATACAGTCAATGTTTTTTTTTACTTTTCAAAGGGAGTTTCTTGCAATGATTTACTGCTTAATGTTCTAAAAACGTAAGATGTTAGCCTATGGATCCTAATATGAAAGCATGATGATTTTCTATTTATTGGAAAATTTACATTACTGGTTCATAATTTCTAAGTCTCTGTTTCTGATGACTTCCTGCAGATATTGAACAATTTACCAGAGTACCGGATTTTCTCAAATTATTCTTATCACTTAATAGCATAGTGGCTAGGCAGCGAGGCAGTTTATAAGGCTGTATTGAAGACTGAATTTTTTTCTTGTCTCAAACAATTGGCTGGACTTGAAAATAACTTCTTGTAAATGTTCATTGTATGACCCTCTTGCTAATTTCCTCAATTTATCTAGTTATGTTACAAAACATTGCTGCCAGGTTACGCAGCAGTTTAAATTTGCTAAGTTGCAAACCTGATAAAATCTACAAAGCCTCTGGCTGGATTTCAAAATTTAATTTTGCACAAATAGGCATGAGATCACCTTCTTCAAATTTGTAAGCACCTTTGAAGAAGGTGGCATTAAGCAGTTGTATTGTTCATTAGTGCATCTGTGCAAAGTTTCCAGGTGGATTTTTAAATAACTTTCGTAAATTGTCCACCATCATTAGATGCCATTTCTCATGTATCACCAGCTGCCTTCCTCAAAGGTCAGGTTCACACTTAGATTCAAAGGTCAAATTGTGCCATACAGTAACTTGAAAATTCCAGTCGTAACAATAACTTTGTGTTATATTGATATATTTTGAATACTTTGGCTATAATATAGACACATATCACGTCCTCAAAGGTTAAGGTCACCCTAAGAGGCCAAAGGTCAAATTTTGGCGATTAAAGAGCTAGTCTAGGTTGTGAGTTTGTCAGTTATCATGCTATTTTAAAATAGGTAACCACTAATGTCCACAATTAGGAGACGACATTTTGTGTTTTAAACCCATCGGTGTCTTTTGAATACATATCATGTTGTTCCAGTCATTGCAGTCTCTTTTCAGGTTATCAACACAGGTCATCTTGGCCTTCTTGTATGTTTTTGTTGTGTGGTCACTTTTCATGTTAGGGAGCAAGTTTTCACACAACATTTAGATTAGACGGATGCATCGAAATTGAGAATTGGTCCATTCTTCAAATCCATGTCAACATTTGGATCCCTTATTGTTTTAATGTCAATGTTTTTTTAGTGATACAGGGCAGATTGCTAATAATTATGAATGACTTTTTTGTTGTGCATCCTATAAGGGGACTGATATATCTTGATTTCCACTATATATATATCCATGCTTTGTTGCACTGGTCTGTACTGTTTTTATTCATACTGCATTAGAAATGTAAACAATTCAAGTAGAATGTCCAGCATGGGTTAATTTGGTATAGATCATATTAATGGCTGTTTCATTTAAGACATTTATCAATTGTATTATATAGAATTTTACAAATTTTTACTTTTTTATTTAAAAAATTATAATTTCTATTTAAGTATGTGAATGATATAGCGAACATGTCAAAAATTGTCAGAAAACATTCATTTAATGTGTATCAATGCCAATCAGTGGGTCAAGATATTATCTGTTTGTAAAGATATTATGTCCAAATACACTTGATCAGAATATGAAGACATGCTTCTTAGCTAGGTCTTTTAAAACAATATGGTCTCAATACAGATTTCCTTTATATTGGTTATCAACAATATTTTAATGAACTTGATATCATTGCTCAGAAAACAAAACAAAGCCCTGAGTCTAATATCTAAATGTTTATTCCTCCAGCATCGTCCGATACCAGTGGGCATATAGTGATTGGCCTGTCTGTTTGTATGTTCTTTTGACTGTTCATGGTAAACCAAGAAAAAACTATTTTGTATAACATAAATTAGGTTTCTGCAAATTTTTCATACTACAATAGATGATATCTTTGCACACTATCAACTGACCAGTTTGACCTTGACACTGATGTACTTTTTATGCCTCTGGATCGAATGATCAGGGCTATATTGTTTTTGGCTTGTCTTTCTGTCTGTCATTCTGTCTGTCTGTCATTCTGTCCCAAAACTTTAACCTTGGTTAAAGTCAAGATTAAAGTTTTGCAATAACTTTTGCAATATTGAAGATAGCAACTTGATATTTGGCATGCATGTGTATCTCATGGAGCTGCACATTTTGAGTGGTGAAAGGTCAAGGTCATTCTTCAAGGTCAAAGGTCAAATATATGGCTTCAAAGCAGCGCAATAGGGGTCATTGTGTTTCTGACAAACACATCTCTTGTTGACTCTTCTGTTAACCCTAAATTACTTGTTTTCTCAAATATCAATACTGTCTGGTACAAAGCTCTGATACTTGCATGAATGATAGCTTTAACCCTTTGCATGCTGGGAAATTGTCTTCTGCTAAAATGTTGTCTGCTGAATTTCTAAAATAAGCATTTTCTTCGATTTTTTTCAAAGAATACTATCAGAATAGCAAACAGTTTGGATCCTGATGAGACGCCACATTCTGTGGCGTCTCATTTGCATCCAAACTGTTTGCAAAGGCCTTTAAAATTCGGTTCCAGCACTTAAAGAGTTAAAAACTCTTAACACATTCACATTACTTGACTTCATTTTAACCTTTACATTGACCTTCTGTTGAACTTTTAACTTATTAAAATGTGATAATTTATCACTACTGACAAAGGTTCCACATAATCTTTTTTTATTTTAAGTACATCAGTCTTTAGCCCGCTTATTTGTTCATTAAAGTATCACACTATAAAGTCTTTACAAGCCAAGTTTTCTTATAAATGATATTTTGAACACAGTGAGCAGCAAGTGGTGGGGAAACAAGAGACTGGACTACGTGTTGTACTGCCCTGAGGTGCTTCACTCGTTCCCAGTGAGAGCCCTGCCACCACTGTTCCATGCCAGCTTCTGGGAATCAACGGATGTTGTCGCATTTGTGCTTAGACAGGCAAGCTTTTTGATTGTTCGGGATAATAGCTGATTGATACATAACTTGTGTTTCAATTGTGGATGTACACTAATTGTGTTGCATAAAACAAAGCGCATAAATTGTTGAAATTAATGTTTAATATTGTAGATTGATAACAATTATTATGGTTAATTTCAATGCTATATTAATGTTATTAATTGTGTTAATATCTTCATGTTTGACTGTAAGGAGAGTGCTAGAAGTAATATGCGTCCCGTATTAACCCATTTATGCCTAGTGGACTCTCCCATCCTTCTAAATTGGATCTATTTATTTCTAAAATTAGGGATGTCTAGTATATTTATTTCTATGTTTAATATATTTCTTCCTTTAAGCAACCAGAGCAGACCCAGATGAGATGCCGCATCATGCGGCGTCTCATCTGGGTCTACGCTGTTTGCCAAGGCCCTAGAGGCTAGGCATTAATGGATTATAAAACACTGTTTATTGGGTGTTATGTTTCACTTACTAATAATATTAGGTTACAGATATACAAATTATGATCTCAATTAAACATAATTGTTTTTATTTGACACCAGTATGTTTGTTTCCACATGAAAACTTGGTCATTGAAGTACATCATTATATTATATTGAAGTTAAAAAGAAGATCATGGTTGCATGCATGTGCTTTAGGCCATCCTGGATTCGCCTGTGCAGTTGTTTAACTCTTTCAGTGCGGGAACCGAATTTTGAAGGCCTTTGCAAACAGTTTGGATCCAGATGAGACACCACAGAACATGGCGTCTCATCTGGATCCAAACTGTTTGCTATTCTGATAGTATTCTTTGAAAAAAAAATCGAAGAAAATGCTTATTTTAGAAATTCAGCAGATGACATTTCAGCAGACGACAAATTTCCCAGCATGCAAAGGGTTAAAGGAAAATCTAGTCAAGGCTATAGGTGTTGTCCCTGATAAGCGGGTGTGACATGCGCAGGCTAATCTGAGATGGCACTTTATGCACATACATAAACCCATTTTTCCAAGAATGCAGCTCCAATAATATCAGGGCCTCATTTGCAGCTGTTCCAGCATGACATAGGGTTCTCCTACCAGAATGATGAGTTACAGAACTCTGTCTTTATGGCCCCTGATGAGCAGCTCTCACAGCAACCCAAAGAGAAATGGCAGAAAAGGCGAACTATGTATAAAATAAAGGTAACATGGAATAAATCTCAACCAGCTGTCAACTTTTTGGAGTGTTAAGTCTGCGGGCTTGTTTCTTTATTAACCCAGGATCACTTCCAACTACCAAGCATGTGAGTTTGTTGGTGGTCACCATACTGAAAGTTGTGATTTATCTGGGTGCCAGTTCACCATCAGCTCTTTTTCAGAACTAGGGCTTTTCGAATTTGAAAGTCTTTCAGTTAAATATAAATTTATTGTTTTTGCATCCAAATATAAAAATTAATCTTAAATTTTAAGTGGTTCTTGGTGTGCTTAGACACACTCCAGGACCTCACATAATGCATCCGGATTAGCATCATTTACATACAAATTTCAAGTGTAACATTTCATGCGTCACACATTTCTGACATAACTAGAATGTTTTTTATATAATAAATTAGTAAACTTGTGTTATTTTATCAATTATGAAAGTCTGTGAGGATATACATTTCAAGCATCTCAAGATTACTATATTACTTTCAGAATCTGCAGCCTAATCACCGTGGTAACGATGTACTGGTTGTTGAAGATGGTCCTCAAAAGATAACAGCCAAGTTTATGTATGGACCATTAGACATGACCTCCCTGTCAGGAGAAAAGGTACAATTTTCTGACTGGTAGTTACTGGCTTTCAGAAATAGTGATTACTTGATCAGTTTGGTTTTATGTAGTTACGTTTGTATATCCCAAGCGTCTATTGATAGCGGAGGCATATAGTGATAAGCTTTTCCATTTGTTACTCCGTCATCCTGCACGTCCATACGAGGTTAACTCAAAACGACATGATTTGTATAACATCAATTATTCATTCTTCAAAGATCTGATACTTGTATTGATGATTTATTTTAACACACCAATATTACCCGACTTCTTTTTTTACCTTGGACAGTGACCTACGTTTTGATGAAGACTAATTTAGGAGCTCGAAATTCATGCTTAACCCAAGATGACATATTTTGTCTAATACCACTGATGCTTCCTACACAGCCTTGATACTTGCATGGCTGATTACTTAAGACACTATCAATACATCTGTAACACCAAACAACAGTTTGACCTGACATTGACCTCCTTTTTTATATAGACTAATTAAAAAGTTCCAAATTCTTAGTTAACTCAAGATTTTATATTTTTTCTTAAATAAATAATGCTTCCTACAAAGCATTTATACTTGCCTTGATGATGTCTTAAGACACTTTCTACACACCTACATCATCTAATCTCATTTGACCTTGACATTAACCCTTTGAATGCTGGGAAATTTGTCTCCTGCTAAAATGTCGTCTGCTTAATTTCTAAAATTAGCATTTTCTAGATTTTTGTTCAAAGAATACTATCAGAATAGCAAACAGTTTGGATCCTGATGTGGCGTCTCATCTGGATCCAAACTGTTTGCAAAGGCCTTCAAAATTCGGTTCCAGCACTGAAAGGGTTAACCTACTGGTCAACTTGACTTTTGAAACATCTAGATGGTCCAAAGTCTTTGTTTACCCCAAACGACACAATTTGTTTTTTATCAATACTGCTTTCGACAAATTTTTGATGTCTGCATGGATTTTGTGTATTAAAACTATTAATTCACACCAACATATCACATGAACTCATTCATATTAATATTTAAAGTGGCATACTTTCGGACTCGGACTGATTCAGCAATTTGAAATTCTTGTTTAACCCAAAATGATGTGTTTCGTTTAACATCAATAATACTTCTTAAAAAGCTTTAATATTTCAGGGGTGTGATTTTTCAAGGGTCCGCGGATTTCCGCGGGTTGGGTTGTCTCGGAGGTCATTTCTGAGATTCGCGTAAATTTGTAAAAAAAATGGGGGGGGAGAGGGGGGTACATCCGATTCCGCGGACGTCTTTTGTGTGCGGCCCGAAATATCCGCGGCTCGCGAAATCACTCCGCATAGTACACTGGTAGATTCTGCCTAAGCAATTTGAAACGAGCGATGTCATTGGCTGTTGTTTTCCAATCTACCAATTAAAATCGTTCTTTTTAAATGCGTTCGGTATTTCTTTTCTGATTTGTCTGCAAATGGCGCAGTTGCAAAGCGAAAATTAAGTTTATCCAAACGACAAATATCAATCGAATTAGCAACTGTCATCATATAGTTAGATAGGATAAATTAAATGTGTCTGTCATCGATGAAGACTGCGTTTTAGAAACAAGCAACACATATTTTTTTTACAAATGTGCGCAGTGAATTTGTGTCTCGGAAACCAGTGTTTGCAAATTGGAGTTCACTCTACTTGCGAAGTAAAACAATTTAGAAGAGTATCGTTTGAAAATGGAAATAGACAAACATGATTTGATTTATATGTTAGTGGATCTGTGTGTAATCAGATTCATATGCATATTCTGCTTTATTATGTTTGTCACACTGTTCAGTTAACTGAAATAGCATTGAACTGTAGATGTAAAATGCAAGATTTTAAAAGGTAAACACATTAAAATATATTAATTTTACTCAGTTTAATACATCATTAACTCAACAAGAACACTCAAGTGTGTTTGTTTATGATTATTAATGTTTTCCCCATTTGATATTTAATTAAATAAGTCCATTTACTGTGAATACATTGAACAACTGCTGTTTTTGATCACAGTAAATATTGTTTACTTTGCATCCTCAGTATGTGAAATGTGAAGTTAAACAGGTTTTCATAAAGAAATAGTGTTATGAAGTTCAAGAAATTGTTTATTTTAATGTATGTTTTATTTTAATGTCTGTTTTAAGGTTTGTCATTGCGTTATTCGCGCGATTCGCGTAGTCAAAATCAGTAGACAGAATTTTCCTCCCCTCTGACTTCGCCTCAATCACACCCCTTTATTTTGATATGATATTTGTTCACTCTCAACACACTTCAAATAAGCTCACAAATTTTACCCGACGGATTTCTAGGAGATAACATGCATTTCTTACATGCAAAATCTTGTTTAGTGTATAGCAAAAAAAATGGTTGAAAAGTTGTGTAGGTCAATGTGTTGTTTTCATGTACTAGTTTTGTGTTTGAATTTTAATTCTTCATTTAACCATTAACAGATACTTCAAGTATTACTGACCTAATTATACCCCCATTACCAATTGGTAATGGGGGCTATATAGGAGTCACTTTGTCAGTTGGTCGGTCTGTCAGTCTGTCCAAAAATTTCATCCCATCTTCACCAAACTTGGTCAGAAGTTGTATCTAGATAATGTCTAGGTCAAGTTTGAATATGGGTCATGCCAGGTCAAAAACTAGGTCACAGGGTCACTACGTGTGTTTAAAACTGAAAGTTTGTCCGGACCATAACTATGTCATTTATCGTTAGATTTTAAAATGACTTGGTACTTTTGTTCACCATCATGGGAAGGTGTGTCGTGTGAAAAAAGAACGTCAATATCTCAAAGGTCAAGGTCACACTTGGAGTTCAAGGTCAAATGCTTGTCCGAGCCATAACATTGTCATTTATTGTGAGATTTTAAAATCATTTGGCAGATTTGTTCACCATCATTGGAAGGTGTGTCGCGCGAAAGAATTACGTCGATATCTCCAAGGTCAAAGTCACACCTTGAGTTCAACGATCATAAATGAGCTTGTCCGGGCCATAACTATGTCATTCATTGTAAGATTTTAAAATCATTCGGCACATTTGTTCACCATCATTGGATGGTGTGTTGCGCAAAATGATTAAGTCGATATCTCCAAGGTCAAGGTCACACTTAAAGTTCAAAGGTCAAAAATGTCCATAAATGAGCTTGTCCGGGCAATAACTATGTTGTTCATTGTGAGAATTTAAAATCTATTGGCATGTTTGTTCACCATTATTGGACGGTGTGTCGTGCAAAAGAATTACATTGATATCTTTAAAGTCAAGGTCACACTTTGAGTTCAAAGGTCAAAAATGGCCATAAATGAGCTTGTCCGGGCCATAACTATGTCGTTCATTGTGAGATTTAAAAATTATTTGGCACATATGTTCACCATCATTGGACGATGTGTCGGGCGAAAGAATTACGTTGATATCTCCAAGGTCACACTTTGAATTCAAAGGTCAAAAATGGCCAAAAATGAGCTTGTCGGGGCCATAATTATGTTGTTTATAGTGAGATTTTAAAATCATTTGGCTCTTTTGTTCACCATCATGGGACGGTGTGTCGCACGAAAGAATTACGTCAATATCTTCAAGGTCAAGGTCACACTTTTAGTTCAAAGGTCAAAAATGGCAATAAATGATCACAGTCATTGGACAGCGTGTCATGTGAAAGAATTCAAGAGTGCAAAGTTCAAAATGGCTATATATTATAATGGCATAATAATTCTTAAAAATCGCCATAAATTAGATTCTCTTGTTTTGAAAAGACAGCATGCAAAATAGTCTGTGTCAATGCGGCATCTGAGGGTATACGTCACGTTTGTGACACAGCTCTAGCTTTCAAGTTAATTTTGCTTACCATGCTGTAGTGTATGGTATAAAAAAAATCCTATGGTCCAACCTATTTCCATTTCAAGCAACATTATGTCTGTTATATCCCTGCAGACGGACATTCATGTGATGTCTGGAGCTGGTGAGTGGATGTACATGGGCACAGAGATGACAGACGGACATGGCCGCCTCTCCTTCACGATCCCCGAGGACAAACAGCTGTGTCAGGGCATTTACCCAGTCAGACTTGTTGTCAGGTATGTGCTAAACATTGTAGATTATCTTCTCTGACACTTTGTATGAGATAAAATGTTATGTTATGGTAAGGGCTGCACATGTTAAATTTAACTGTAAAAAAAAGTTAATTTGCCCATCATTTGTATGTTTTAATGCCCCCTCCCCCCCCTTGCTTTCGATGATGAGGAGGTATATTGTTTTGCTGGATGTCGGTCAGTCCGTCAGTTGGGGTCACTAGGTCTCTGTTATAATAAGTGTGAAAATCGTTTCCAATCAGTGACTTGTCAACCAATTAACGTATTGGGTTGATACTTTACATGTGCATTGGCCTTGGACAGTAGATGACGCCTTTTAAAATTGGGGTCACTAGGTCATAGGTCACTGTCACAATAAGTGTAAAAATCGTATGCGATCAAAAACTGATCATAGAATTAACCGATTGGCTTGATACTTCACACGTGCATTTGCCTTGGCTGTTTGGGGGTCACTAGTTCAATGGTCAGGCTCATTGTGGCATTTAGTAATAAATTGGTTTCCGTTTGATAGGATTGAGTGATGGGTGAAAAGGCCCTGTTTTGGGTGCATCTGTCTCCATTCGTGGAGCTTTTGTTTTGATATTTTGTCTGAGAAAATCTGAAAGTTTTCCATGGTTTTACTATGATTTTTAACAGTCTGACATATTATGGAATGATTGTGAGTAATTCTGTGTTTTAGAGATTGTGTTCTGGGCCATGGATGAAATTTGTTATCCATGCAAAATTCAGTTTAATCAGATATATGTTTTTGGTTTTGAGTTAACTAAAGAATGTTGTTTTTTTTTAATAAATTAATGTAGGACAATAAATAAATGTAAAAAGCAACAGAGATGATATAGTAGGACAAACGTCGACATAATTTACGCATTTCAATTGACTATTTATCTTTATATATATATATATATATATATATATATATATATACAAAAAAAGATTTTCTATTTTACAATTATTAATGTTAAAAAGATGCCTTGTAACCAACTTGAATGTGCTGTTTATTAAACAAAATAGAAGGAGTTTTATTAGAAATGGGTAAAGGTAAGTACACTTAGGGACGTTCATATGCAACACGTATTCAAATCAATACAGGTACTAGTTTGTTTAATTAATTAATTCATATCAAGGACAAATGCAATTCCAAAGAAATTAAGTTATTATGCCCCCCTTCGAAGAAGAGGGGGTATATTGCTTTGCTCATGTCGGTCGGTCGGTCGGTCCGTCCACCAGGTGGTTGTCGTATGATAAGTCAAGAACGCATACGCCTAGGATCATGAAACTTCATAGGTAGATTGATCATGACTCGCAGATGACCCCTATTGATTTTGAGGTCACTAGGTCAAAGGTCAAGGTCACGGTGACCCGAAATAGTAAAATGGTTTTCGGATGATAACTCAAGAACGCATACGCCTAGGATCATGAAACTTCATGGGTAGATTGATCATGACTTGCAGATGACCCCTATTGATTTTGAGGTCACTAGGTCAAAGGTCAAGGTCACGGTGACCCGCAATAGTAAAATGGTTTCCGGATGATAACTCAAGAATGCATACGCCTAGGATCATGAAACTTCATGGGTAGATTGATCATGAGTCGCAGATGACCCCTATTGATTTTGAGGTCACTAGGTCAAAGGTCACGGTGACCCGAAATAGTAAAATGGTTTCAGGATGATAACTCAAGAATGCATACACCTAGGATCATGAAACTTCATGGGTAGATTGATCAAGACTCGCAGATGACCCCTATTGATTTTGAGGTCACTAGGTCAAAGGTCAAGGTCACGGTGACCCGAAATAGTAAAATGGTTTTCGGATGATAACTCAAGAACGCATATGCCTAGGATCATGAAACTTCATAGGTAGATTGATCATGACTCGCAGATGACCCCTATTGATTTTGAGGTCACAAGGTCAAAGGTCAAGGTCACGGTGACCCGAAATAGTAAAATGATTTTTGGATGATAACTCAAGAATGCTTTTGCCTAGGATCATGACACTTCATAGGTACATTGATCGTGACTCGCAGATGACCCCTATTGATTTTCAGGTCACTTGTTTATTCTGTTTTCACACTGTCCAGTAAAGAGACTTACAAATTGAATTTTTGACACATGTTAATTCATAATGATGTATAAGCCTTTGTTTCTGTGCCAGTAAATACTATGTTTATGGAAATGACGTGAGAATTCAACATTTAAAAAACCAATGTAATATGATATGTAATATTATATGGCAACAGGACAGTTGTGATTTGCTGGGTCAATTCTATTTAGCTTGACCATCCAAGCGGTTGATAGCTTTGACAAACTGGTGGTCTGAAACATTGAGAAAATGTCACGATTCACTGACAATAAATCAAACATGTAATTCTTGCTACGCAACTTGCATTTAATTTTGTCAATTCAAATTATACATAAAAATATATAATTAATTTTTAATCTGCTTGTTAATTGAAAAACAGCAACACAGTTTGTATGTATAAAACAATGTTAATACATAAATAGGATCAAGCATATTAAAATATCAACTTAGATTTAGTTTCCTTTACTGTACAGGATTTGTAAAGTTAGGTTAATATTTGTGTATTGAACAAAAATAACAACAGTGTAAAGAAAAGTTAATTTGGGGATGTTCTATCCAAACCCTGAGAGTTCAGATTTCCTCAAATGCCAAGTAGAGATTGTAAATTTCAACCCACTCGTCTGGTTAGTTTTCAGAGGCACATATAATTAACTTTTAGGCTTAGTGTCTCATTTGTACATGCATTACTGTATTAACTCCAAATCAACTAGTACAAGTGGTAGGCCAGTATTACATGGACTGGTGTTCACTGTTTACACAGTTTCACAACCCCATCTGATACTGGTCAGTATCTTGGCAAGTGGCCAAAGTTGGGAGTGGAATTAATGGTCTATTACATAACTGACTTCTGTGTGTGGTAAACACATGATACTGGTCATGTGGTCAAGTTGCACTTATATACATTTGCCCAATACACAACACTAGCCTTGGCTATTTTTAATCAGATTGCATTGCTATCTATGGTGGTCATTGACTAGGGGAGTTAACTGCTATAAATAACATGTTTCATTACCATTAATAAATAAAACATAACAAATTGTGTGCACGTTTCACATATTGTCAAATAAGTCAAAATGTGTGAAAGGAATCCAAAAAATCATAGACTCAATCATATAATGGATATAATTGATTAGTATAGGTCCTGATTGGTTTTTGCACTATTAATTTGATACATTTCACAGGTCATTGACATACAGTGACAAAAAACATATTCACACAATGGCTGTCACTACAACGGAGAGCCCATATGGGGGGCATGCATGTTTTACAAACAGCCCTTGTTTATATACTGGTTCACAAATATGGTCACCTCAACAAGAATGGTACATGCATCAAAACTACTGAAGATTCTTATTCCAGGACATGCTATAAATTATATGTTGTAACCATGTAATGACACTTGGAGTCTTTTCTAACGTATGTCGTGTACAAATCAATATAGCTCCCTTATTTTAGAATGGATTTTTTTGCAATATGGACTCAGACTAATTCAACACATACCTAATAATTCTTGTAAATTCAATTGAAATTTATCAACATTAAAATATCAAACATAACAAATTAAAAAAATATTGAAAAAGTAAAATTCTCAAATTGTACTTGGTAAAATAATGATGTGAAAAGTAACACATCTAAATGACCGACTGGCTTGTAACATTGCGCTCATACGAGCCATTTTTTTTCTAATTAATCATTATTGTTATGTTTTCCTGGTGTAAAAACCCACCAAGAATGATGAAATTGACATTACATTGGAATTATATAGCACGCTGTACTACACTTGATGACTTTTCGAAGGCAGCATTTTTATGCCCCCCATCGAAGAAGAGGGGGGTATATTGTTCAATCTTAAATATCTCAGTTATGATTAGATATTTTGATTGCACATGTGATCATTTGAGTACAGTGTGTGCAAGCAAAATATTAAATCATTCATCCATGACAATAGCATGCTTCTGCAAGTGGGTAAGGTAGCATGCAACATGAAATTTTATTTTAATTTTCCTGAAGCATTAACCCACGTAACTTGAAGAAATTTAAAAAAAAAAAAGAATCATATCACGTTTCACCATTTTCACATGCAAAAGATGAAACCACACCTACCCTCATTCAAATGCGCCTGATTGTCACAGATGAATGATTTTATCGTTATCTTGCACAGAATATAGTCACATAATCACAATTATCATATGTGAAATTTTTAATCAAAATCTTAACTCATTACTGAGATATTCAAGTTTGAAGTATTGCGTTAGAAAAGTCTCCAAGTGAACAGATATATAGTGTTGTTCTTTGTTCAAAAAGACACTTGTATTAAATTTGAATAGCTTACATTTGCTGTTACTTAGAAAAGTATTCAAGATATTTCTTGATATAAATGGACATCGTTTGTGATTTACTTGTAACTACATATAACCAAACATAGTAAGTATTTGCTAGAAAGGTTATCCTATGATAAGGAATGCCCTCGATAGAAACACCCTTTTTTCTGACGATCTGTATGGAACACTTTTGTGTCTTCTACATATTGTATAAATGAAATGTAAAAAACATTAAAGTTGAATGTTTTAGCCTGTTTTTTAATGTCCAATCTAAATCGCATGTGCCCTTTATTTTTCTGAAACTTGCCTCCTTTGTTTATCAAATTATGGCAGTATGCAAAAGACATGAGGTAGTTTCAGAACCCCAGGTTCAAGGTTAGCACCAATATGGCAATCCATTTGGTTTGAGGAGAATAGCCTTATACATTTCTGGGCAAGATTCGAAATGGTTATGTACCCACTACCTTAGATTATTCATTATTAACAATTATGTTTCAAACTTGATTCATATATAGTTACTCATTTGAACCCCGTAACTGCATGCAAAAGTTCTCAATTAAAATCTTATCGTTTAAGTGAGCAATTCAGCATTGAAGATGACTGTTACATATTTGCTTTGGAATTGATTGGTTTAATAGTATTGCCAAAACATGCATATACAGAAAATTGTATATCCAAATAAAAATGTTCATCTGAAATACTGCTTTGTTTGCCAAATATAACTATTTTGATTTGTATAATGGCTTTTAAGAAAAAAAAAACAATAAATGTTAATCAAGCAGCATTTTCTTAAAAAAACAAATCTGATAAATGGCTGAATATATTAATTTGCTACAATCTATGTGCTTTTCAAGTAATTAAATATGAGCAACAATTGAAGGTGGAGCAAATCAATATTTTATCTCATATATAAATGTAAATCAAGTAAGGAAATTTCTTATTCAAGCCTTGACCTTTATTATTCAAAGAATAAGATTTTTTTCTAATTCGTCAGCACAAGACTGTAAGGCTGTCCCTTGAGTATTGCGCTGCCTCCTTTATTTGCAGAGTGGACCATACGACGGCAGACCTGTTCCTTGCAGTGCTGCCCCCCAAGACAGAGACAGTGATCTTCAGCATCGACGGCTCCTTCACTGCCAGTGTGTCCATCATGGGAAAGGATCCTAAGGTTAAACCTGGCGCTGTTGACGTCGTCAGGTAAGATTTAAGGCAGTGTGATGACAATTGTATTTGTAAATGTACTGGCATTGATAAGATTTTCAGTAAAAACTTGTAGTGTAACAATTGTAGAAAATATTATTTATTCATCTACAAAATATTGGTTGATATAATTTATCACAAGTCAAGCACATGTAAATCTTATAAATTGCAATACCATAATCTTCATCAGTCCTGCAGCATGATTGTGCATCAATGGGATTCTTATTGACACAAGTATTTGAATATAGAATACAAATTTTAATCTGGCATTGTAATAAATACCGGTATGCAAAATTACAATTAGTATCATTGTTTATATGAGCCCAAGTCCATGCTCAATGCAGGCGCTGGCAGGAGCTGGGTTACATGATCCTGTATGTAACGGCCCGGCCGGACATGCAGCATAACAAGGTCGTTGGCTGGCTGGCACAACACAACTTTCCTCACGGGATGGTCGCATTCATGGATGGCTTCTCTAAGGATCCACTCAAACAGAAGTTCAACTACATCAAGACTCTACAGAAGGACGTATGTGTTTATTGTCCCCTAGTGGTGAAACCGGAGGGGACTTATTGTTTGTGCTCCGTCTGTCAGTCTGTCTGTCTGTCCTTCACACTTTTCTGGATCCTGCGATAACTTAAAAATTCTTCATATTTTTTCATGAAACTCGAAACATGGATAGATGGCAATACAGAGATTATGCACGTCATTTTATTTAGTTCCTATGTCAAGAATTATGGTTGCTATGGCAACAAATAAAAAAAAAAAAATTTACTGACAATGGTGGAGTTTCACCGGTAGTGTAAAATATTGCTTGGCAATCTCTTGTTCAGTATGCTTTTGTGAAATATTTTTGAAATAATTATATTATCTATCGAAGTATCAATGTAAAGCATTCATGAACCTTTTTTTTACGTAAATCTGTTGTTTTAAAACTGTTGTGTCATTGTAAATCCCCTGCCACACAGCAGGAGGGATATTATGGGAATGCCCTTTGTCTGTTTGTCTGTTGCACTTTTATATCCACTCCATATTTCCTGTGCCCTTTGACAGAATTCCATTATTCTTGCCTTAAAAGTTAAGAATATTGTGTCGATTTGCAGATTGTGTGGATCAGGCATAACAGTTCAAAGGCAAGGTCAAATTTTAAAGTAAAATATGTCTTTTTTTGTCCACTTTCAAACTATATCCTTTGAAGGATTTTCATGAACATCGGTCCTTAAGACGATGTGCATAAGTCATGAGTCAGTCACCCCAGTTCAAGGTCAATGTCACACTTGAAGGTCACCACTTCAATGGCAAAAGCATCATGCAGAGGAAATACATATCACTTCACTGTCAATGAAACAAATGGAGAAAAGGTACCAATCAGGGTTCATGGAGATAAATCATTTCATAAGGCATCATAAATATTTCAATATTCACAATATCTTTTTATAACAATTACATTAAATGATGGACACCAATTTTAAATGAATGTTCACACATTTATAACCATTCCAAAACAAAAAGATGACCAAAACTGCATTAACTGAAGTCAATGTTGCTAAACTTGCATAACTTCAGTTCAGTGTTTTACTTGTATACATAAGAATGCTATCTCTATCCATAGGCCGAGTTGTCATTGTGTGCTGCGTACGGCTCCAGCAAGGATATCAACGGCTATCGGGAGCTGGGTCTAGACAAGACCAAGATCTTCATTGTGGGCAAGTCCAGCAAGAAACAGCAGAACCTTGCCACGGTAAATGCCCCATATATTTAAACAATGAATGATACATCCGTTCCTTTGACATGAAATATAGAATATTTAAGCATAATAATATTGTTTAATTAAAGCTTGATTTTGTTTACATCTTGAGAGTTGTTCTTACAATAATGAGTCTTCTTCATGGGCGAAAAAAAACATCAAACCAAAAATGGATCAAACTCATGTTTTTTTTTATTGCATGTTGAACATAACATTTATTTTAACATGTAATTATAGTTAAAAAAGATTCCTCGATCTTTTCATATTCAGTTCATCAGTGATGGTTACGCCGCTCATCTAGAGGTGCTGATGACCCCAGGTGGCTCCCGGCCGGCGAGTGGCAATGCTGTGTTCCTCCTGCACAAAGCCTGCTTCTGCCTGCCCTCAGCCAACAAGCGTAACTCCAAGGCCCGCCAGTCCATGAACCTCAGCCCGTCGGGTAGCCAGAAAGACGGGATGTTCACCCGCCAGGAGAGCCACGCCTCCCAGACGCTGATCACCGTCGGTGAACAGGGAAACACGCTCCTCCAATCTGTACAGCCCAGCTTTGGTGCAGCCGCAAGGGCCCGCGGTACATCACCAAGACCAAAACTCTACTTGATAATCTTAAATAATTTGAGCTGTTAATTTTGTATGACTGTTAATTCTATTGTTATAGTTTTAGTAACTTTACACTTTTCATATCTTTTCTATCTACATAATTGTGTTACTGTTAACTTAGTGTTTTGTTTCATGGCAGCTGATGGTCTGGGAGACAAACTCTTTGCCAAAACTCTCAATACGCACAATATGAAATCGCAAAATATTGTGTTAATTCAGAGCAATAAATTATACTTGTATTACACATGATTGTTTACCAATTGAGTAGTTTGGGGGAATGAAGCCGTCTGGAGAAAACCACTTTTGCATGGTTACCCAAATCAATGATTACAATTCTAAAGCACTTTGATGCAACTGGCAGAGCTTGTTAATGCATGTACATGCCACCATTTAAAGGATTATTTGATATCAAAAGATACTTTTTTTAAAGGGGCTATTGTACAATAAAATTGCTATAGGTAAATATGTTGCAATTTTAAGTTAAATATGGAAATAGTAAGGCATAATAGCATTTCTTCTTAATGAAGGTTCATGTTTTATTTGCTTTTCGAAGTCAAATCAAAATGTTGTCAATTACAAATATCAACCATTCTTTCATTGTGCTAAATATGTGCATGGAATAAATAAATACCTTTCTAGCTCACCTGATTGCTCAGGTGAGCTTTGTCCGTCGTCCGTCCGTCCACATTTAGTCATAAACACTCTAGAGGCCACATTATTGTCCGATCTTCATGAAACTTGGTCAGAAGATTTGTCCCAATGATATCTCGATCGAGTTCGAAACTGGGTCATGCTGGGTCAAAAACTAGGTCACTAGGTCAAGAAAAAGAAAAACCTTGGAAACACTGTAGAAGTCACAATTAATGCCCAATCTTCATGTAACTGTGTCAAAATGTTTGCCTTAATGATATTTTGGTTGACTTCAAAAGTTGTTCCGGTCCGTTGAAAAACATGGCCGCCAGTGGGCGGGGCAGTTTTCCTTATTTGGCTATAGAGAAACCTTGTAAACACTCTAGAAGTCACAATTTTTGACCAATCATCATGAAAATTGATCAAAACATTGGTTTTATTGATATCTCGGACGAGTTCGAAAATGGTCCAGATCGGTGAAAAACATGGCTGCCAGTGGGCGGGGCATTTTTCTCTATATGAACATAGTGAAAACATGTGACCACTCTAGAGGTCACATTTTTGGCCCAATTTTCATGAAATTTGGTCAGAACATTTGTTTTTTTGATACAAGAGTTGATTTTGAAAATTATTCCGGTCAGTTGAATAACATGGCTGCTGGGGGGGGGGGGCAGTTTTCTTATATTTATTTAGTAAAAAAAGCTTGTGAACACTCTAGAACTCACATTATTTGCCCAATCATCATGAAACTTGGTGAAAAGATTGGTTTTATATATATCTCAGAAGAGTCCGCAATGGTCCTTATCAGTAAAAATACATGGCCGCCAAGGGGGTGGGGCAGTTTTCCTTATGTGACTAGAGAGAAACCTTGTGATCGAACACTTTAGAAGTCACATCTTTTGCCTAATCATCGTGAAACTTAGTCAATACATTGGTTTTATTGATTTCTCGGACAAGTTGGAAAATGGCTCAGATCGGTGAAACACACTTTTTAGCTCACCTGATTGCTCAGGTGAGGTTTTAGGATTGGTTTTTGTCCGCCGTCTGTAAACACTCTAGCATTCACATTTCTCAAGCATTCTTATCAAAGTTACTGAAAGATCTCAAGTTTGGTAATGAGCAAAATCAATTAATTAATGTCATAATTATAGCCCTTAGATTGTTCAAATTTTCATTATATTATACAAAATCCTTGTAAACACTCTAGAGGTCACAATTTTGTTTCAGATTTTATAAATCTTGGTCATAGTATTTATTTTTGTAAGCAAATTTTGATGTTGGTAAGGGCTCAAAATATAGGTTACCAGGTCAAATCTTACGAAAACAAAAACACTCCATATGTCAGTATTTTGGTTCAATAATGATGAAACTTGACCAGGATGTTTGTCTGGACAATATCTAGGTAAAGTTTGACATTTGGTAAAGATTGAATAAACCGACTCCTCTCAAGTGAGCGAACTAGGGCCATCTTGGCCCTCTTGTTAATGGGTATATACTAAGAACTTCAGAAAAGAATTTTTACAATCAAATTATTCTAATAACTAATGAAACTATTAGAAAAATATATAACAATATTTTCTTTCTTCTTAAATGTTTTTAATATCAAAGAAATATTGTTGAACACATTATGTCTTGCATATATCTGGCAAGATCACTTAAATTACAAAAAACATGGTTAACTTGCTTTACTTGCTCACAAAGATTAATTTTATTTGCAGAATACTGGAATCTGCATTGACTTGTTTACTTAAAACTTGTTTAACTTACATGGTTTTAGATATTCATATTTCAGCAGTTTGTTCAGACATTTGTTAGAAGTTATATTATTAAAAAAATGCAAACAGATGTGTGTGAAATGTTTTTCATTGCTTGCTTTTCTGCACAATTACATTTTTTGCAGTCACTGGATAACTCTTACTAAACACTTTGTGTAAAGAATCTTGCCAGATTAGCCTGTGTATTCTACTCTCTTTTGTATAGACTGGATTCTACTCTCTTTTTGTATAGACTGGATTCTACTCTCTTTTGTATAGACTGGATTCTACTCTCTTTTGTATAGACTGGATTTTTTGTTTAGAAGAGACTTCCTTTAAACGAAGGATTCCATGAAAAATGAACTGCGGACTGCACAGGCTAATCTGGGGTGATAATTTAGGCACATTAATTAAGCCAGGTTTTCACATAGTGCGGCTCATTTGTAGGTATTTTGGATTTTGTGACACATTGGACCCATGGGCAATAAACTTTGTTGCAATTCTTTCAACTCTGTAGCATGTGTTGAATCTGCACATTATATGTTGCATTGTTGAACCTGCAAAACATCTGGTGCATTTGTTGAACCTGCACAACATCTGGTGCATTTGTTGAACCTGCACAACATCTGGTGCATTTGTTGAACCTGCACAACATCTTGTGCATTTGTTGAACCTGCACAACATCTGGTGCATTGTTGAACCTGCACAACATCTGGTGCATTTGTTGAACCTGCATAACATCTTATGCATTTGTTGAACCTGCACAACATCTGGTGCATTTGTTGAACCTGCACAACATCTGATGCATTTGTTGAACCTGCATAACATCTTGTGCATTTGTTGAACCTGCATAACATCTTGTGCGATTGTTGAATCTGCACAACATCTGGTGCATTTGTTGAACCTGCATAACATCTTGTGCATTTGTTGAACCTGCCACAACATCTGGTGCATTTGTTGAATCTGCAGTTGTTTTCTTTTAAGAAAGGCACTGAATTACGCGATTGCATATTGTGGGTGGGTTTAGTAAAAACAGTATAATATACACCTATTTGCTAAGATAAGTCAATGACCAAACATAGTTGATATTTTTAAATCATAACTGTTTTTCTCTTTTCAGTGCAAAATTGTACTATTCACTTAATAGAATATTACATACATACATTCATACAAAGCTTTTTATAAAGTATTATGAATTTCATGAAACAAAGTATTTAATGTTCAGCTTTTTGATGGGTACATAAATATAATAAATATAAGTGTACTACATTCAACATACATTCATGTAAAATTATAATTGTGTTATAGTTAAAGTATTTTACAACAACAAAAAACTAGTTTGTTCAATACAAACTAATAAGTGTTGAATATAAGTATGTATATCATTTAACATACAATATTGCACATAAGAAAATTAACTATTAAGTGCTGAATTGGATTGTATACGAAAACTGATAATGTAGAGTTTACAACAAGGACAGCAAATAAATATGTAATAAGCATTATTTATAATATGTGTTATGATTATTTATGTCATTATATGATATGTCAGTAATTATTTTAAATCATAAGTGTCACATGCATGTTGTTGTATGTTGTCTTGATAATTTTTACTGTTTTGTATTTATAATGATCATTGCATTTGATAGATAAACCTTTGGTTGAATAAGCAGGAAGAGTTATCTGTGATTTGTTGGCAAGGATTACGTTACTTGTTACGATATTACCACAGTGTAGACTTCTATCAGTAATTTCAAAATTAGTATAGTTATTCACATTTCAACTTAAATACGTTTTGTCAATATGTGTAAGTACATCAAAACGCTCTAAAGATATACATCGCAGGTGAAAACCTTTGAAGGAATATACTGGTATGTGTTTTATAATTTTGTTCTGTGTTGTTGCTATTGTTTCCACGAAGAAAACAATGGCCTCCATGTTAGTCAACGACCTATGATGTCTGTCTTATTTCTGTCTTGTTCTTACCCAGAAAGTCTGTCTATTTTGCATATTGCCCCTATATAGTTATATAACATTTTTATAATAAATCAATCTTATGGACATTTATAATATTACTTCTATATAAAAAATAGTGTAATTGCTAAGTGACTCATTGTTTAAAGAAATTGATACACAATGTTGCAATGTTATCAATGCATTTGAAATTTTGATATGTTACAAAAAATGTTTTATTTAGAATCGTACAATCATAATCAAATTGCGTTTTTTATGCTGTTTTCTGCCTTAACATATTGTAATGAAGTACTTGTTGGTAATAATTCAACAGTTTTGTTCTGTTTTTAATATTATTATTAAGAAAATTGTAATTTTTGTTAATATTATATTACCTATATATACCAGTCTTATAATACAAGAAGCATACAGCCTTGTTCCATATGGAATTCGCTGTTTGCGAAGCATCACATGCTATTTAATATGACCCTATTTGTATACCGATAATTAATGACAAGATTTGACACAACAGCTCCACATTTGACAACGTTTTTGAATAGAACTTTTTTTTAAGTTTACATGGTGCTGCAAACTTAAATATTACATAAGACAAAATCTGATTTGTTTTATGACTTATTCTATATGCATACAGTTTTATATATATATTTATTTGGTTTAGATTCTATATGCATACAGTTTCAATATATATTTTAATTGGTTTAGATGCTGCATTGTTGAATTTCATAAAAAAATGTTATGATTTTTTACAATCCATTTATTTTTATGGTTGATTATTTTGTGCATGACACACTGTATGTTATAATCAGAAATGTTAATGATTTATTTGTGTGAATTGTTACATTTAATCAGTATATAATTATTTCTTATTAATAAATGTATATAAATTTGATATATGTGTCAATACATTTATTTGGATGTTTGTGAATAATTTGTTGTATGTATGAATATTTGGGTAAAGGTGTGAATATGTGTGTGCACCTGTGCATCATGGAGGTAGTCCTGTTTGTGCGTGCAATGTGGAGGTAGTCATGTATGTGTGTGCAATGTGGAGGTAGTCATGTTTGTGCGTGCAATGTGGAGGTAGTCATGTTTGTGAATGCAATGTGGAGGTAGTCATGTTTGTGCGTGCAATGTGGAGGTAGTCATGTTTGTGCGTGCAATGTGGAGGTAGTCATGTTTGTGCGTGCAATGTGGAGGTAGTCATGTTTGTGAATGCAATGTGGAGGTAGTCATGTATGTGTGTGCAATGTGGAGGCAGTCATGTTTGTGCGTGCAATGTGGAGGTAGTCATGTTTGTGAATGCAATGTGGAGGTAGTCATGTTTGTGAATGCAATGTGGAGGTAGTCATGTTTGTGTATGCAATGTGGAGGTAGTCATGTTTGTGAATGCAATGTGGAGGAAGTCATGTATGTGAATGCAATGTGGAGGTAGTCATGTTTGTGAATGCAATGTGGAGGCAGTCATGTTTGTGCGTGCAATGTGGAGGTAGTCATGTTTGTGAATGCAATGTGGAGGTAGTCATGTTTGTGAATGCAATGTGGAGGTAGTCATGTTTGTGTATGCAATGTGGAGGTAGTCATGTATGTGTGTGCAATGTGGAGGCAGTCATGTTTGTGCGTGCAATGTGGAGGTAGTCATGTTTGTGAATGCAATGTGGAGGTAGTCATGTATGTGTGTGCAATGTGGAGGCAGTCATGTTTGTGCGTGCAATGTGGAGGTAGTCATGTTTGTGAATGCAATGTGGAGGTAGTCATGTTTGTGAATGCAATGTGGAGGTAGTCATGTTTGTGTATGCAATGTGGAGGTAGTCATGTTTGTGAATGCATGTGGAGGAAGTCATGTTTGTGAATGCAATGTGGAGGTAGTCATGTTTGTGAATGCAATGTGGAGGCAGTCATGTTTGTGCGTGCAATGTGGAGGTAGTCATGTTTGTGAATGCAATGTGGAGGTAGTCATGTTTGTGAATGCAATGTGGAGGTAGTCATGTTTGTGTATGCAATGTGGAGGTAGTCATGTATGTGTGTGCAATGTGGAGGCAGTCATGTTTGTGCGTGCAATGTGGAGGTAGTCATGTTTGTGAATGCAATGTGGAGGTAGTCATGTTTGTGAATGCAATGTGGAGGTAGCCATGTTTGTGTGTGCAATGTGGAGGTAGTCATGTTTGTGAATGCAATGTGGGGGGAGTCATGTTTGTGCGTGCAATGTGGAGGTAGTTCATATTTGTGAATGCAATGTGGAGGCAGTCATGTTTGTGCGTGCAATGTAGAGGTAGTCATGTTTGTGAATGCAATGTGGAGGTTGTCATGTTTGTGAATGCAATGTGGAGGTAGTCAAGTTTGTGCGTACAATGTGCATGCAATGTGAAGATAGTCATGCTTGTGCGTGCAATGTGGAGGAGGTCATGTTGTGCGTGCAATGTGGAGGTAGTCATTTTTGGTGTGCGTGCAACGCTGAAGGTAGTATGTTTGTGTATTCATGTGTAGTAGTCATGGTTGTGTGTGCAATGTAGAGGTAGTCATGTTTGTGTGTGCAATGTTGAGGTAGTCATGTTGCAATGTGGAGGTAGTCATGTTTGTGTATGCAATGTGGAGGCAGTCATGTTTGTGCGTGCAATGTGAGGTAGTCCTGTTGTGAATGCAATGTGGAGGCAGTCATGTTTGTGAGTGCAATGTAGAGGTAGTCATGTTTGTGAATGCTATATGTGGAGGTTGTCATGTTTGTGAATGCAATGTGGAGGTAGTCATGTTTGTGCGTACAATGTGCATGCAATGTGAAGATTGAAGTCATGCTTGTGCGTGCAATGTGGAGGAGGTCATGTTTGTGCATGCAATTGTGGAGGTAGTCATTTTTGTGCGTGCACGCTGAGTAGTCATTTTTTTAATGCAATGTGGAGGTAGTCATGGTTGTATGTGCAATGTAGAGGTAGTCATGTTGTTGTGTGCAATGGTGGAGGTAGTCATGTTTGCGTATGCAATGAGGAGGTAGTCATGTTTTGTGTATGCAATGTGGAGGTAGTCATGTTTGTGTATGCAATGTGGAGGTAGTCATGTTTGTGTGTGCAATGTGAAGGTAGTCATGTTTGTGTATGCAATGTGGAGGTTGTCATGTTTTTGTATGCAATGTGGAGGTAGTCATGTTGTGTATGCAATGTGGAGGTCGTCATGTTTGTGTGTTCAATGTGGAGCTAGTCATGTCTGTGTGTGCAATGTGGAGGTAGTCATTATTAGTGTTCAATGTAGAGGTAGTCATGTTTGTGTGTGCAATTTGTAGGTAGTCATGTTTGTGCAAGCAATGTGGAGGTAGTCATGTTGTGTGCAAGCAATGTGGAGGTAGTCATGTTGTGTGCAAGCAATGTGGAGTCATATTTGTGCTTGCAATGTTGTGGTAATCATGTTTGTGCGTGCAATGTTGAGGAAGTCATGTTTGTGATTGCAATGTGTAGGTAGTCATGTATGTGTGTGCAATGTGGAGTAAGTCATGTTTGCGCGTGCAATATGGAGGTAGTCATTATTGTGTGTAAAATGTGAAGGTAGTCATGTTTGTGCGTGCAATGTGGAGGTAGTCTTGGTTGTGCATGTAATATGGAGGTAGTCATGTTTGTGCGTGCAATGTGGAGGTAGTCATATTTGTGTGTGCAATCTGGAGGTAGTCATGTTTGTGCATGAAATGTGAAATTATTCAGTATTTCACCTGCATGTCTAGGTAAGACATGTAAGTTTAATTTTGATTTTTCAAAAATGTAGCAATTATTGTAGGACTACATAGAAATTGTTTCCAGATGCTGTAAGACAAGTAACATGACTCATAAATGTGACTACTTCAAGATTAATTTAAAGATATTTAATATGTCATGTAATATGATCATTTTTAGCTCGACTATTACTAGTATATGAAATATATAGTGGAGCTATCCTACTCGCCCCGGCGTCTGCGTTAGCATTAGCGTAAGCGTGCAAAAGTGAAAGTTTTCGTACTTCCCCAAATATTTTCTTTGTCCCTTGACATATTGCTTTCATATTTTGCATACTTGTTTACCAACATGACCCCAACCTATAAACAAGAGCAGACAACTCTATCAAGCATTTTGTCATAATTATGGCCCCTTTTCCACTTAGAATATGCAGCAAATATTAAAGTTTGCGTACTACCCCAATTATTTTCATTGTCCCTTGACATATTGCTTTCATATTTTGCATAATTGTTTACCAACATTACCCCAACCTATAAACAAGAGCAGACAACTCTATCAAGCATTTTGTCATAATTACGGCCCCTTTTATACTTAGAATATGCATATTATTGATAAATCTTTGTTAAAGATTGCGTACTACCCCAAATATTTCCTATATCCTTTGACATACTGCTTTTATATGTTGCATACTTGTTTACCAACATGACCCCAACCTATAAACAAATGCAGACCACTGTATCAAGCATTTTGACATTATGGCCCTTTTACACTTAGATAATTGAACATTTTGCTTAAATTGCCATAACTTCTTTATTTATGATCACATTTATTATTATTTTGACAAAACAACACTTACCTGAATACCACAATGGATTCCACCCAAACAATACCCCACGCCCATACCCAGAATCTCTCCCCCTCTCCAACCTCCCCCCCCATTTTTTTTTATAAACATCATCTAATAAATTACCCAACCCATTATACCCCCTCTCACCCCCCCCTTCCCCCCTACCCCCCCCCCCTTCCGATTTTTTTTTGTTTTTTTTTCCTTTTTTATTTTTGAAAGATCGTCTAATAAATTATTGAATATGAACAATTTCCCCATGATGGCCTATTATATACTGTCAAGCACTCGAATAGTCAAGCGTCCTCTGACAGCTCTTGTTATTGAAAACCATTAATTTAATATGCAATAATAAGTTTGCATAGAAACAAACAGCACAACAGATTAACCGTGTTATTAGCTTATGCATAAGTTCATTACAGTTATAAAACGGAATATGCAGAGGGTTATTGAAGGTATTTGCCCAGCAAAGTAATGTAAAACATCAACCTTTATAATATGGGTCGCATAAAGTTAAGCAGGATGGTTGCCCGACACTGTAGTTTATTTTCTGGAAAGTAACATGCAGAGAAGTTATAAATCAAGTCATATATGTCTTTCTTCAAATAAACTCCATGAACTTAATAATCATCATGCAGCCCTGTACTCACCTCTGCAGCATCACGTTTGAACTTTGGATTACTTTGACGGGCAGCCGCAAGGTCTTTAATTCGTGGGAACATAGAACCATTTTTGTTTCACGAAAACACGTTACATTCCCTTATGCAACAATTAGTACAATAATTATATATTTTCATTCTGAGATATCAGTCCTGTCGTGTAACTTGCACGATTGTCGAGAGGTTTGTTATGACACAGCAAGGACCTGTACAAACAAAACTCAAAATCACCCGGAAA
>NC_068355.1:149972705-150017705 GCF_020536995.1 Dreissena polymorpha
AGAAAAATATGAAATTACGCTTACACGATAAAGCAGATTTTTTAAACCTACAAAGTTCTGTTCCATTAATAAAAACTGCACACGGATGCCAGTAAAAAAAGGAAATCAATATAAATAAAATGAACTATGAAATATTTGGGACTTACAACACGAAATCATAGATAAGAGTTATTTGGGGGTTATAACACAACAACATAAATAATGGTTTTTTGGGGAATATAACACAACATTACAGATAATGGTTATACCGGTATCTTTTTCTATTTGGTTTAAAATAACCGGCAAATATATTAATATTTACGGTAGAACAAAAAATCGTTTCATGTAATTTCATTGAGTACCTTTGACACAAAAATTCCCGGCGCCCTTTGATGCTTTGCATCATTACTTATCTTGAACACAATTCAAATAATACAGAAATGATGCAGAGTACGTTTCATTTAAATGCAATTTTACCCCTCACGAGTTTGATCAGAACCAGAACACACGTAATGTAACTTTACCAGGCATCATGCCATGAAAAAATAACACTGACAACAAATATCAAAACATTTAGTTGATGATCAATAAAATTTAAATACAAATAAGTATAAACTTTACTTTGAAATCCATCATTTTCATGACAGAAATCCAGCAATAACGATTATTTAAGCAAGAAACAGTTGATTCCTTAGTTCATGTAAAGTTTTTATGAAAGCAATATATACAAAAATAAGTTTAACAAGAAATAATTAGCTGGTTTCGCACAACAGTTATACAACGCAAACTTTGAGTTTAACTCAATTTGTGATAGGCTCTTATTATTCAAGCGGACATAGAACGAAACAACACTTCGTCCAGACTATTGGATAATACATGAACAGGACTTGGTAAATGATACTTATTCTGTCTTGCAATCTGTAAGTGACATGTGGTGGTACTCTTTTAGCAAGTTATTAGAATGGGAATGACAATGACCTTAGATATACCGCACTTGTGCTTCAAGCAAAGCTGCATTCAGTACATCTGATTGGCGAGCGTTTTGGTTTTGAAAACAAATGCTTATTGTCTCTAATAAAAACCGATCTGTATGCAAACTGACTTTATTTTTTCCGTTTGGGGTTTTAATTCGAGATTTTCCACCAGCGATAACGATATGGTATAACGTGTTTTTGCAATGTTTTTTCATATGAGTTCTGTATATATAGGCATGTCGTTCATTTTGTTCAATAAATAAAATATGGAATCACGTATTAATAACTATGAAATAAGATACATACGTTAATATGAAGTAAGTATTCAGTACTGAAATACATGTATGAAGAAGTTACATCAAGCATCAAATAAAAATTTACGGAAATCTAAAATAAGAATTTAAGATTTACATAACATGTAAACATCGAAAACACACAAAAGATGTTAAGTAACCTAACATCTTTGCATAATGAACACATGTTTATGAATCTTCAATATAAATACTGGGATAGCACAGTCATGTGTTGAATAAAATTACACAGAGTTGCCAGTGAAACACGGAGTCTGTCACAATTGACTTGCAACCAATATGGACATTATTAAATAAAAACTGATTATCGAACATCTATGCTTGTGTATGTTCGGAGCATGCAAAACTCATTTCCCTAATCTACTCCACGAATTGCTTTCAACTGTTCGTCGTTAAACGGGCTATGTGGTAATGCATACATACACTCATTATTCATATAACAAACTTAATGAAATGACTATATATTTATTAATACATGTACATAACTATGGAAATATAATGATAAGGAATATATTCGATTGTCATGACAAACTAAGGTGTTTTTAGGTGAGCTTGTGTTATGGTCAAAGTTGACTGACATTGTAAATCGTGTCATACAGTTTGCTTTCTTACCATATATAACATAACCTTCGTAAAACAAATAAAATGTCTGTTTATTTAACCTACTGGGACCATGGCGAGGAAAAACTAAATTCCTACTGCAATGAAAATTATAATTTTGTGCAGATATTGGATACGTTTAACAAAGTAATATTATATAAAATGAAAAAATAATAGAAACAAATACGCATACAAGTTATATATAAAAAACTAAGATAAAATTGAGCTCGTGACCTAAGCACCATACAAAGACATTTCCCCAAAACATAATTTCAACCAACTTTTCTCGGTTTATTAAGTTGTATCCCTTATTATAGGCAGTGTGAAAATAAAATGTTGCTTTTATAAAAGACAAAGTCCCTATTATATAAAACAAAGTCTATAATATTATATATTATAACTGTTTGCATTATTTCAGTTTAACTTATTTTTTAAAAAGAACGGTGTAATAACAATGAGTATTTATAGCGTTATTTAATGGACTTTTTATTTGGAAGTTTTTGTAAATTACATTTTGCATCTTTAAAATAAATTATTCCTTATTGTAATGTGTAGCGGTGTAATAGTTATTAACCCGAGAAATGGAGCTGTGCTTTGTAAATGCGATAACTAAAAAAGCAGTATTTCGTTTTAAACAAGACAAGCACATCTTATTTGCGTTTATGTTAGATATAATTTTACGAAGAATGTCATAACCATATAAATACTAATAATTAAAAACATGATTTTACAACGAATAAATGAGAAAACGTAGCTGCTACTTTATAGAAATCTTACTCTTATAAATAGACGATTTATATTATGGCAATGGACAGTCGATATATTCTAATTTAAATTATAAACACTAATATATAGTCTTGACATAATGCAGTTTGATAATAATACAAGACTTTTGCGACTCATAAAATAAATCCAATTAGATGCGACTGTTGTTCGATATTTAGGTTGTTCTCAATGTTTTGCTACTCAGTTGTCATGAACTTGAAATGGGATTTAAATGAATTAGGATTTTTGTCTAAGACGTAAAAGTCGCTGTTACATTTATTGTATGGACTTAGATTTATATGTTTTGACGAATTGTTAGCATTTTAGCTCCTTAACAATAGTTTTTACCGACAAGTTTTCCATTCTATTTCGCAATGTTTGGCATTTGATTAATGTCTATTCTTGAATCTTTAAAGGTTTCGTTTTACGTTCTTTTAAGACGTCATATGACTTCTCTTCTTAATTCAGTTTACTATGTAATGTTTTGCGGTTTCTATAATCATACATACATTTTATATTCGGGGTTAACGGACTAAAGTAAATGTTAAATGAACGCGTGCATGTGTTCCGCAGTTCAAATGTAACAGTAGTGTTGGTTCGTGGTTCAGATACCAAAATAAGTATATATATATATATATCATAAAAGAAATGTAATATAGATGATCATATTAAAGAGGTACGAAACACTCACCCTATTTATGAACTTGTTACCAATATTGTACAATGCCTTTACGAGACAAATCATATGACGTCATAATTACGTAGAAGATGTCGTTTATTTTGCCTCCAGTAGTTCGCTTGATAGTGTGATAATACATAAGCATTACTTTTTGAGAAGAAATAAGCAAGTTGTTGCTGCATATTAATGAGAAAAAGATGCTTTTTTGGGAACACATGCAAAAATAAAAGACTAACGTTTAAGAAATAAAACAATAAACACTAATAAAATGACTAATAATTAAGCTTTTGATCATTGAATTTGGCCCGAAAAAAATATTCCCTTCAACGAAAAAGGTGAATAAAACGCGATTTTCCAATTATCAAGTAATGTTTACGTTCAATGGCGATTTATTATTTTCATGGTTTGTGGAAACACATATAGTTAGAAGAATTTTAATTACAAAATATACTTGAGCTCAAAGTTGGCATCTAAGATGTATGTTTAAAAATCAGTTGACAGTTAAATATGATTTATTTAAACGACTATAGCAATAAACGGAGCTTTGAAATGCGGTAAAGTTTTAGAGTTGAATATACATTTCCTTATGTTTTGATTGTTGAACACATCGTTCGCACACAGTTACCAATCTTATGTAAGAAATCTGTTATAAATGCGCGTTACTCAAATAATACTTTACTCACAGTTATAGTGTCCTTCATTTATTTCCATAATATGTTGATTGTCTTTGATAGATAAAAGTCCATACAGTTGTGAAACAGACACATAATATGAAACATGGAATGTCGAAATTGTATGATTGCATTGACCAATATACATCGCTTATTTCTCAACTCGAATACACAGTTAATAAAAATACAAACGTATATAACAGACTGTACGATCGTCAACTGATCAGTTGTGAACGCGTTTCACCTTGTTGAACATATTTGTGTCATCAAAATATAGTTCAAAATCACGCGTAAATTGCGTCTTTGTTGGACGAGTCGTTTTCTTAAGGAGTCAAGATAGCGTTTCTCTCCCAATATTTTTCAAAAATGAACTCTATCATCTCTATCATCTTCAATGTCCACGCCAATTGGTTGCTTAATGTAGCCAATTACATCCTAGCGTAAGAGAACAAAGACAGTCTAACAAGACATGACGTGTTTATCGATATTCACTAACTTTATCATTCGGTTGCAACAACTTTTCATTCGGGATTTAAGATTTGCAGTTATTTACAGAAAGTGCGATCGAAACGAGATTGGAATGTATGGTATATTAAAGTAACCTTATTCGTTCAATGCCCGAACGTAATGTAAGCATGTGCAGATGATTTAGCGAATTTAAACAAACGTGTTTACATATGCAGCAGAAAAGTGTATTCTAAAACCCATTTTAAAGTGCGGTCTCATTGAATTTATGATTGGCTAAGACATAAATTAAACTATTAGAAATGATATTTAATCGTAAATGGCAATATAAGGTTATGTTTGAAGCTTGTTAATTTGATCAGTTATGCATCACAAACATCAAGAGTGAGTTACACTCATATACTGTCAATACACCTGAACGACAAATATTCTGCTTCCGTGTGTTTGGCAAAATAATTTCTAAATAGATGTATCATTTTCCATTGTGGTTAAATTTCAGGTATTACAGGGATCTTTTTACGTTTTGGTAAATTGACAAAATCGAAAACAGTTGTTTTAGATTCGCAAGTTTTCGTTTTGGTTATGATTTTTGTGAGGAAACAGTAATACTGAATATTTACCATGGTCTAATATAGCCATTATATGCATCTTTTGACAATTTAAAAACCTGAAAATTATAAAGCGTTGCAACGCGAAAAGATTGAATAATTTGGAGAGTTCTGTTGTTGTCGTTTAATTTTGTGAAACTACACAGATTGCTTATATAAACTATAAAATACGTCTCTCATACATACTTGGCAGGATGGCCGAGCGGTCTAATTGGTTTTTACTTAAGGACTCCGGGGGTTACTGGTTCAAGCCTTGCTGTTGGCTACTTTTTCCTTTTTTAAATTTTATTCTTGATGTTTTACTGGACCTTTTTAGATCCAATGTTTACATTTATCAATATAAAGCATTTAACGACAAACTTCAAAAAATACCAAAATCTGTGAAAAGGCCCCTTTAAGCTAAATGTGTTATTTTATTGGAATGAGTTTGAGTTGGTTGTGCGCGGCACACTTTTGGCCTATCAATACCGATGAATATTTCAAGCCAATTACTATTGTTAACAAGTTTACAGCCAGAATAATGCTTGACATACGTCTGTGTTTGTGCTGTATTATCGTTTGTTGAAAGTGAAGAAGATGCCTGTCAAATCCAATAACAACATGGAATTGTTGTATGCAAAAGGCATTACCGCTTAATAACCCCATCATATTGGATAGTCGTCCTCTCCGCGACCACAAGTCAATTTTTGGAATACGCTGATGGTCAAAGTAAAAACGCCGAAAATGTGTTTTTTTCTTGAATCCTTTCAAATACCGTTAACCCTCTCGCTCCGAGTTCATGCTGTTTTTTTTCTCGCGTAAACGCGGTGTTCACATCTTAGCGTTGTCATTGCGTTTGTTCTTCGACTGCACTACGATTATACAGCGTCTGCCATGCGTGAGTAAAAGCAGGTTATTTTAGGATTATTGTATTAATGTATACGGTTCAATGTTGAGGGCCTGCGTAAGGAAGTCAAGACTCCAACGCAATGTCTAGGAAAAGGTTCTTGGTCGTACTTATAGTATACTAACAATATCAAACGTATAACAAGCGAAGTCAATCAGCTGATCAGGAGTGACATAAAATGAAACATGACTAAGAAAAAACAAAAGGTCGTGCTCAGCGAACAACCAAAACTCACTATGAAAAAATCCTTCATACAAGGATACGAAGAAGAAATGTGTTATGTTTGCTAAGCAGGTCCGAGTTTTTGACAACTACGATGCTATTCTATAAACTTAGTAAAAATCAATTTGCACACAATATATAAAGTCGGCAAAATCGATCATCGGATTTGCGACGATCATACCACATTTAGGCGTTTCTTCCACATCACTAGTGTGACCTTTGGAGATTGCTCTCACTTGCCTATCCGTCTATGACATGTTAAGGGCTATTCTACGGCGTTCTATCCAAGACGCCATGCGAACACAGGGCCTCGATGTTTACTTATTACTTGTTCAAAGCTGTCGTCGTATGGTCACATAATTATGAGGTCATGGTCATTAGACGATGTGTGCATGAGTTCTTACGATTACTTAACGGCGATCTTACTAAGCATCTATGGTCGCATTTAGAACGCACGCAGATTGCCAGATCAGTGGAACCGTGGTATTGACAGCATCGAATCATTAATATTTCCGAAAGCTGATATTTTAAAGAATCGTTCATCTGAATGACAATAATGTTTTGTTAGCTTTTCTATTTACTCTAAATGCGATAAACATTCGGATTAAAACCGTGTGTAGATTTGCCGCTCACAGTGTACATTTTAACCATAAATAGAAAGTTTTAATATTCTTGACAACTAAAATGTTGCTTGTCTTTTAAAGGCGTGTACGTGTATACGAATTCGTAACATGCATGATGCATAGATTTTAAGTTTATACACTGTTGCTAAAGTACTGAAGCAATTTATCAATTTTAATGAGACAAGCAACTTTTTAGCACCTTCATTTATCAATCGACGTCAATTATGTGATCACATATTTTTTTTGATTTTTTTTAATTTAAAAATAAACAAACATAATACTCAGTTTTCTTCTGTTAATTTTGCTTAAGAAATATTCCAGTCAACAAAAGAAGTCAAATAGGTTGTAACGATAATATTATTATAATGTAACTAATTATGACTTTATGACTATGTTTCATGAGTGATTAATGAGTTTCATATTATACGGAGTCAAATTAGATTGAAACAAATATGATCCCCACAAAAAACAACACAACCATACAGCAAAACATATTTGGCACAATACTGTTTATACTATATTATAAATTATATTATACGAAATCGATGTGTCATGTGTTTATCCTCTAGTTGATATATATTTCACATTGAAATGATTTTATTGCTGTGTTAAACATATCATTCCAAACATTAGATGTTTATAATGATCATTTTTATGGTCGATGAGATAAAAGAAGCGAAATAAAACGGTTATATTTTCACAAAAATAATGTTTGTTCAAGGTTTAAATGATGTTCATATAAGTAAAACATTACATGCTCTATATTAAAATGTTTCATAAGATATCTATGTTCAATTAAGCTGTGTATATATCAAAGGAACATACTCCAATTTATCAAAATCTTATTTATTGCAAGCAACAGACAAAAGTACTTCTTTATGTAGCTGTGCGATTAAGTTTTTACTTTAATAATGGAAAGGTACTGTCTTGCCTCCAAGGGAATATTAAAATCGATCTTTAAGCGAACGTACACTGTAACTGTTCCCACTGCTCAAAGTCTTAGTTTAGACATGAAAGCAAACCAGCATATATCTATAATTAATTGTTATTTCCGATATGGTAAGCCAGAACACAACAACTGTTATTTATAACATTTGGCAATATGATGTATCAAAGCAGATCAAAGATATTTGTGTAGCTATTTTCAGGAAAACACTTTCATACAAGGTATGATTGATGTGAAATGGACTTATAGTTTTTGGTATAACTTCATGTATTATACCATAGAAGCAGTATGTCTAAAAAAACTATTCAAATGACACGTGACTATTGTTGATAATCCGATACTTCATAATTAGCTTGCAATAATTTTTCCAAAACTAAGATGGTTTGTAACTTTGCGGAATAACTAAGACTATAAATACAAATACAATGTTCACTATGTATTTCCCACCATTGTTTTGACGCACTGACATTCTAACCATGTTATAAGGACCTTTGTGTAGAACGAAAAATCAAATTTTGACATTTTATACTTTTTGTGATTGTTCATCGCTGACATATGTTTAGTCAACAGAAATGTCGAATTGAAACAAAGAAATATACAACACCACTGCAGTAATGCTGACATACGAAATATAAACAAGGGATGCACATGTTAACATTTTAACTTTTCCTACATTAAACCAATTCCATTGTTTCTTCAATAAAAATGTGTTTTGAGAACGAAGCCATTGTTTCTCAAAAACAAAACAAGCTGTTGCCATTCAGCAAGCTTCGCAAGCCACTAACAAGATTTCAACATGTCCAAGTGTTGAACATTACCACCACAACGGTATATTAGATAGAGACTAAACATGAACCAACACGTGATTTATTTGAGAATTATTTTCATTTGCGGAAAAGAAAATGCTATTTATTCAGATGTATTCTTCCACCTATTCTATTTGCATCTTGGTGTTCTCATTGAAATAAGAACTATAAAAGCATCCTGATTTGCTCTACAAATTTGAGTTTGATTCTATAAAATCTCGCGCAATATGTAAGGCTGATTTCGAGTTTCCGACACACCGTTGATACTGCCAATTACTGTCAGGGTGCACTTCTGTCCGTTAGTTAACTAAACAATTTGAAAACATTTCAAATTGATATTCGAAATATAAAATAAACACTTAAAAAACTGTTATGAGCGAATATTTGTACAGGTAAACAGTATCGGTAGTACACTAGTTAAAACAAAGTATAATTCGTTGCATTAAAAAATATTTAGTAGTTTGATAAACCCCAACATTGGACATTTAGACTAAAAACGCAATTATTTTATTGAATCACTTATTTAAAAGACAGTAGGTTAAAACAATTCAATCATAAAGGCTGAAAGAGCTTGGTAGTATCGAAACAATTTAATAAAGGCATGTAACTCAACTTAGGCAATCAGGTTTGACAAGCATCATTTCCTCGTGGAAAAAGAAACCTTGCATGTACCATGATTTATTTTGGATGCCGTTTTTTCATGTTACGTTGCGGGGTGGTGATTTAAATTTTAATTCCGCTGTTTCGAACGTCATGAGCGATGCATTTTTGTTTACGGTTTTAGAAAAAGTGAATTACCGTGGTTATAGAAAATCTTACGATGTATGTATGTATTTATTTTGCCCTTGCAGTCAAGGATAACCCATGAAAGTGCAAGCACTTATTTCCGATGGGGTCCTTTGGTTTTGCTGAAGAGACAGCAAGCAGAAGAGACAGTATTGAGATACAAGGAAACCTTAGCTCTAAGCGAATAGATCCATGCATTGGTTCTTGTACGTGATAAGTGTATAGCACCAATGCGCGTGATAATTACCTGGGTTCATACCAGCACATCTGGTCCACTATTTAAATTTATTAATATAAAGCATTTAATGACAAACTTCAATACATGCCAATATCTGTAAAAATGCCCCTTTAAATAATTGTTAACGTGGAAATGCCTGTGTGCAGTGTCAAGTATCGCTGTTTGGATATTTTCAATTCATTGTTACTTTTGTTTCAAATTCTTTCTTTAAGTTCGTTTAGTGTTTGAATGTTGATAAATTAATGAACTAAACTTAAGTTATGTCAAACCAATCGTTGTGGACCTTTATATAAAATCGGATCTTAATATATGCCTTGCAGAATAGCCAGCCGTTTAGACTTGACTGGTGTGAATGTAATAAACGGATAATTGTTCTATATAAACCCGCGTATGCAGGTATAAAAGTAATTTTGACCATCCAAATATAAACTTTAGTCTATTTTTAATTACGGTTCTTCTTCAGGCAACATTAATGTATGCATGTAATCGTTACCGATTGGAATTGCTTTAGTTTTCGTACCGTACTGCACTGACAATAACACACTAAGGGTACTGTTGTATTCCTATATAGTGTATGGAATTCAATACATATTGGTCATATTGCGACTGGATTCTTGAACGGCAGCGCGTCGCTAGTTTGAAAAATATATAAGATCAGATTTCCATTTTTAACAATATATTGTAATGTATTCAAACTCAAATGCAACACGCACCGTAAAATTGAGTAATAAATCTTCATGACAATTCAAATTCATTTTAATATGTAATAAACATTCAAATCACTTGCGGTGGACTATGACCAAATCAACACATTTAGTCTCGTTATTCGCGCAATTAATTGTTAAAACCGTTACACCTGTAGTGTTGTAAAAATAAGAACGCTTTATTTATATTTGAACAGAACAGAACAATAGAAGACACACACGCTTAAATAAGGAAACCATTGTTTTATTTAGAATAATCAACCACGCCTTTACAAAATTATACGTAAGCTATGAGTCGTCCCTCGGAAATATGATCAATCGATATTGTTCGAATTCTGCAGGTTAACATTCTTTTGCCACGATTTATACGCGAGATTTATTTTCTCTGATTTATTTTCAGAAAACTCTGTAGAATGAGTAAGATTAAGTAAAATTACATGGTTTAACTTTTTCATGGAATTGCTTTACAGAGATATTTATATATTTTACCTCTGTACGTTAAGATCTTTAAGATCATAATTACAGTGTTATTACGGCGTCAAACATCGGTTGTAATTATAATGATACTTCTGATTATGTATTATCAAATGTAACAGGTAAATACAAAAATAATGATATCGAAATGTATATGAAATTTAAAAGTCCTGATTATAAATGCGCATGCGTTGAACAATATTTTAAACGCAGATATTTGGCATTTACTATCGTATTATCAAATCAATCAAATCAGAACATAATTCCATTACGTTTCCGGTGAATAATACAGGATTTAAATCGCAAATCGCGAGCTTTAGCCCGATTTTATTTAAGTTATTGAGGTCAACGGCTATCCGTTATCTGCCGTCGGGCATTGTTTATGGTCTGTTGTCGACAATGTGTTTTGAACTACTAAAATACTCCTTTACGGCTTTGCGGATTATCGTGACACTTTATTTGACTTCGGTTACAATCGTTATGCTTCACTTCGTTTATATTTTAGCTTAATAGATTTAAAAGATGCAATTAATCTTCACAATTACCGCAAAGCGTAGCGTCTAAATATTTGGGTTGGTAAAATGGTTTAATAGTCCGTGAACAAGATGTCTCAAATCATATGATAACCGATCACGCTTCATGGAGCAAATGTTTTATGAAGTTTTTTATATAATTAATAGCTGAGAAATACTTTTAAATCGTAACCCTCAAAGCCTATATATTTGGTAAGCATCAACGTCAAGTTATTGTCTATTCAGATTGTTCAAATCATGTCTATATGGTCAAAACTTTCCAAGTCTCTGGGTTCATATAATGTATACTGACCAAGTAAGTAAATAACAACAAATATTCTCCGGGAACCGCAATGCTCAGGTAAAAATATTCTTTGTTTAAAGAAGGCTGGAGGCCCTCCACTACATTTGATCAGATAACGACCCTTTTGTCGAGCATTGCCTCGTCCCAACGGATCACATATGATAAACTAGTTGAATTCACAAGTGCCAGAGCTTTCATATTTGATATGGAACATCGAACAATCTAACATATTGTCGAAGGGTATTTACGTTGTTACAAGTGGTCGCGCCAAAGTTGCACTTGTTCCAAAGACTTATATAGTACATTTTGTCAGATTTCACTGAAACCGTAAAGTCAAAGGGTACAATACGTGGTGTGTATCATGGTATAGTTCTCCTCTAAAACTTTAATTCAAAACATGCCTCTGTTGTCTAATTGGACGCATCCCAGGGTCAAAAGATTTCTATGGACTTATATGTTAAATACATTTTAAATCTTCTCCGAATCCTGCATGGGTTGAATATTTGATAAAACTTTGCAAAGTTATCCTCCACAAAGATTGTCAAAAATGCTCTTGGGAAAAAACTGATTAGAGGATACACATGATTTTAAAAAGCTTCCAAAGTAATGAGTTTAATATAATTTCAGAGCTTTGGTATTTGGTATGAATAAATAGTTAGGGTCTGGGTATACGTTTTGGTGCTTTACATTTAATAGTTGTTTTCTTTAACAGTGATCAAATAATGTTTAGGGTGCTATATGTTATCTGTTTTCACTTTTTTATATTATTTTAACGTTTCAAAATGGTTTGTGCTTGCGGGCTTATTATCTTGAATATGAACTAATTGGATGTGATAAGAGGTGATATGAACTATATTTTGATGTCTCAAATATCACTTACATGTACAGGTCATGCCGACAAAAAATGCACGGAAAACAGAACATGGCAACTGCATCCCAGCTCTAAAAAAGAATGGACCGACTATAGCAAGTGCGTTAATCTGAAGGTGAACGCACGTCATAATACTATACTCTGTTCCTGATTATTGCCATTTATATACAAATACATATGATACGACCTACATATACATAGACGCCCATAATAATAATATTCGTGATTCTGATTAGTGTTTATGTAGTTCGTGTAGATTGAACTGAACTAAACAACAACAGTTTTTTTCCTTTAAACATATATAAATGTTACTATATCCATATTTAATTTAAAAAATGATGTTTAGTTGTTACATTTAATGATACACGAGAAGACTTTAAAGAATAAAAGCCTTAACGTGTTAGAATAAAAAACAAACAGAATTCTAACGTACAAAATTAATATCCTGTGAATCTGTGGACACATTTTGTTCAGTTTTGTACAATCTGACATTAATTAACACCGACAAAACGTTATTGATACATTTAGTATAGATATTTTCTGATTTAATAGCATACTAAATAACTGATGTGGATGTTCAGCTGAAAAATGTTTTAAAAGCTGCTTACTTCTTTATTTTGTAATTTATTGTAGGACGTTAAAGGCGTGGTTTATGCAAGCGTTGCTGCCAATGCTTTTAGTTTGATATTGTTGCTGCCATCCACTATTGTATTTCTACTTTTCAGGTAAGATATATGTACATTTGTATTTAATACAATCTATTCAGATGGGAAAGTTTACCAAACGTTTTTGATTGTGATACTTCTGTAGGTACTTACTTTTCCAACGATAAAATATGATGTTTGCAAAGGTTTAACCATACGTGGGCCGTGAAAAACATGCACCATGTAAATCATCTTAATAGATATCGTATATATTGTGCTTGTTGTGTACCGTTTATATTTGTTATGGCATCTTCAACCTCAGCGCGTCATATTTTGGAATGGTTTAGTATCGTTGTGTACCTATTGAACCGGCAAAATTATGCTTTCACGATTGTTTCTACATTGACCGGAACATAATTCGGACGCCAAGTCAAACAATCAGTAACGTCTTGGGTACGCAGATGTTCTACAACACGTGCTATATGTTATTGACTTACAACGCAAAACTATATCTAAATCAAACAGGACGTTTTTGAATTTGTTCATGTGTTTTACGATTGACATGCTTTATAATAAATGAAAAAAGGCATCGTTAATGTATTTCAACAGCCGATGTCCGACCCAATAACAGAGTAACGCTGAGGTTAGGGCTTTACTGTAGAAACAAAACATTCGAGAGGGATGCCAAAACCTATTTGGTACCTTTTAATTTTGCCGATATTCATGAATGTCCGTTTTGTTAATACATCTATTTTCTGACTGTTCCTATTGCTAAGTTGAAAAATTCCTTTAGTTTTGTCGATGTTAACCACATATTTTATGGAGTGTAAGTGAGTGATTGTTTGTAATTAAATGACAATATAACGTATTTTGATTCACCAGACTCTTGTCGGTATAAGTTATCTATCAGATGTAGACAAGAAACATGCGCTCGGATTTGGCTGTGTTAATGAAATTGATTGCTAATATTGTTACTTGAAAACTTTAAAAATAGCATTTACGACGTAAACATGGCCGGATAATTATTTACACGGATTATTATAATAATTTTATTATTTTGCAATTTTCTTTAAAACTTTTACGAGAGTTTGATCTAAAATTGAAAATATGAATGTACAAATCATTTATTTTGTAAAATTAACACGAATTAGCAGCATATGTTATGATGAGTTGTGTTTTTATATTACATTTTAAGCACCCATTAAAAGTACATGTTAAAAGCTTTGCAATAATATCATACCGCCAGAAAGTTTTAGGTTTTGAACACGTTTATTGTGTACGCCAATGGTATTACATATGTACATAATATTCTGTTGTCAGAGAAACATGCTACTTAGTTTGATTTATTTTATTGCTATAATAATTATATCGATTGATGAATAACGCATTGTTATAGCTTGTCTCAATGTGGTGTTTTTAAGTCATTATAAAGTATCGCTTTTCAACCAAAAACAACATAGCGTTAATCAATTTGACAACTCTTCATATAATTTTAGGGTATATTTGTTGCCGGTCAAAACTGTGAAATGCCTATTCCCCTCATCTTCATCAGTTGCGGGCTAGAAGCAAATGGATATCTTTGAAATCTGTGGCTGACCTGAGGACAAAATACAGCTTTTTAGTGTCAAAAAGATATTTAATTTTATCGATCGCCTTGTGTTATTTACATACAATGTTTATCGTCCACTAGCTATATTGATCGATGAAATTGTGAGTACTTGTCAAGATACATTTTAATATTGATCTTAAGACAACTACGAAGCCAGCAGCGCATCAAACTGCACGTGTGTGTGTTCTCCTCTTTTATGGTGACGTCAGTACTCAGTTTGGTGTGGGAACTCCTCGTGTACAAGGACCGCGTGGAACATCCATGGAAAGACTCATTTATGGTCCGGAACGAGGTAAAGGAAAACAGCATTGTGCATTATACTTGAAATCCCAAATGCTTCGCATTGAACATTTAAATCCAGTTTTCTAAGTGGTTATCATTTTATGTCCATAATAAATGATCTGTTATGAAAGTAGTAACATGAAATTTTCTCTTACACAAGTTTCTGGATGTTCATCAATTGTTATATTGGACACGATATACATTACTCCAATTGTTTTTCATGCAGTAACCGTAGTGTCCACTTCTAAGAGTCCTATATCAACTGAAATGGTATTTCTTAGCTTTTGAGTATTTCTATTCATAGCTTATTTCGTCTGTTCTGATGTTCAGAAGTTTTTGATATGCGAATATTTGTATGAGGTTAATTATGTTAAACACCGTGTTTCATCTTTTAGTCAAATCGTTTTGCCTATGACGACCAAATTTGTTTTAAAACGCTAACACTGGTGTGTTTATTTAAATTAACTATTTGAATTGAAAAGCTTTCTTCACAGACATCAGTGACGTCAATGTTCCTTTAAGGGCAGCATCCCCAAGAATATGCGGCAAATAGCCCAAAACAGCAAATTCTATACAATGATTTGACTAGTTTTGACGATTGCGTATTCTCTCACAGTTCTAAAGCGTTTCGTCCAAACTAAATTGGTATAGTCATCTATAAACATGCACTTTTTACCTGATTATAGTATGTTCAATACAGTGTATTCCTTCACGATTTCTGGCAAAATGTATGTATACAGTTAAATTTTAACAATATACAGTTACAATATTGTAAGCAGTTACAGTTTCAACAATGTTTAAATATATCTGCCATCCACTTACTGCAAAAGCTATAATATACTTTTTTCTTCACTTAATGAACATTATCTTTAAATGGTTGACATTATTTGACGTCAATTTCGTAATCTGGAGTGCGTTTTATAAAAGTTAAAAACACACACTCGAATATTTAAAGTAGTTTAATTCGATGCAAAATTTCCTGTTACTAGTATCTGTTCTCTGAGTTTGCATCTTCTCATTTGCATCGTTTCTAAAACATCATTATCCTTAATATCAAAACAGAACAGGCCACGAGCAAAGCAATAGTTTACAACTTCCCTTTTTCAGGATTCTTGCAAAGTGATCAACATTCTGCTGCGTTACTCAACGAGCGCCAATTTCTTCTGGATGTTTTGCGAGGGATTTTACCTATTTCGACTTCTCGTACATGCCTTCCATGTGCCAAAGCGCATCAATCTATACTTTTTTATTGGATTGGGTATGTCCTTCGTGTAATTAACAAGAAATGTCGGAAAAAATGGTAAAGTTTTCTGACCAATACCATTTATGAAATAGGAAGCCTTGTGCTGATCTAAATTTTCTTGGTGATGATATTTTATCTTTTAGTCAATGACTTTATTTTAGCATATGCGCTAATTTGTATAAAGTTGCTTATACGCGAATGTTTTAATGTTGAACTGCATTTAGAAAGCGTACAGCATATATTTATTTACTCTGAAATAATTACACATTATACATTAAGAGGTTTACTCTGGTTATATTCGTCATTGTACATGGTAAATTGCGCTAAACTGCTTGCAATAATATGAGAAGTTTCTATGCTAGCACTTAACCATCAACAAATAACGACAATACTTTATTTTCAGTTGGTCCCATAGCTCCAGTACTCGCGTATTCGGTGTTTAGATGGAAATTCGCGAATGATACGTAAGTAAGCATTGTATTATGTATTCGCGATCATTTGTTGAACATACCTTATAAAACTATTTATACATCCACAGAGGTAACATATGTACACCTATGAGTCGAGTTGTATTTTAAAAGTACTTTAACAAATGTAACAACATTCTTGACATTATAAAAAGGATATATCCTAAACACTAAACGAGTTTGACCTGCCACATGAAATGGGTTGCAGGTTTTTTTTGGCCCGATTTTATAGCCGAAATTCGGCTATGTTTCCAATCCCAAAAAGTATACTTTTTTCCCAAAATGTGGCAAAAAATTCCCAATTGCCAAAAAAAAAGAAAAAATATTATTTATTTTTTTTTTTTAAAAAGAAGTCTTATGTGTGTTTTATCTCAATTTCAATTCAATTACATCTAACAAAGTATTATATGAATTTTTTCTTTTAATTTGAATGATTATAAAGAGTTAAATCAAATTTATTATTTCCCTAATCAGTGGACTTTTCGTGTGGAAAAAAAAGGCTAATGAATTTATTTTCCCAATTTCATGAAAATGCCGATAAAATTACCAATTCCAAAGCCATGGGCTATCTTCCCAAAATGTGGAAAAAAAAACCTGGACCGTTGTGTTTGGAAATATGATTCATTAAACGTCTGCTTGATGGCTTATATGACCAGATATCTCGTATGCTAAGGCGTAATATGTAAGAAATCCACCTATATTGACATTTATGAATACTTTTGTTTTTTGTTCAGGTGCTGGGTAAAGAATGCGGGTCCCCTCGAATGGATTGTGTATACACCTAATCTCTTAAGTATTCTTGTATGTTTCTACAGTTACTGATGTTGTTTTTTATAACAACTGATTGACTTTTTGAATTCAATTTGTTAAGTTTACAGATAAAAGCAATTAAATAAGATGACGATCTGAAAGAAATTGATTCTGCACAGTATGTTTATTGCTGGTGTGTTTAACTAAAATATATTCAGTCCCATGTAACATATATAAACTCCTTCTTCGTTTGCACTGTTGTATAATTTGCAAATTAGTTCCATTGCAATAGAGGTATACAACTAGATTTTCTAGTTGCAAAATTGAGGTTCTAGACGTTAGTAATGCTAAATATTATTGGCGAACCTTACACATCGAAGGTTGTTAACATTTACCTAAAGCCAACGAAGATTCTCAAGATTTACAAAAAACCCTGAACAGATTGCAAATTTGATTTATTTATTTAATAAAAATATGTGCTTACAATACTATATGTTAACTTGGAAAATTATCTATTTTGACTGATTAAACTAAATATACCAGAACATAAAAGCAATATATATTATTTAGGCAAACCTGATGTTCTTGGTCGGAATCTTGCGTATTATGTTGACACAGCTGCATCGCCACCCCAATGAACCTAGCAACTATAGGTAAGGGTTACACTAGTTCGAACACAAACCAAGGTTACTTGTGAACTACACTACCGCACACTACACGCTATTATTATATAATTTCGTTTACGCTCAGTTCGAGATAACAATCGCATTAATTTAGCAGGATACTTTAAATCTTTTTCATCAAATTTCAGCGGGCACTAAACAATTAATCGTGAAAAAAGTACGCATACATAAAGTGTTTAGGTTGTAATACGTTTTGTATATATGGTTTGATGTGTAAAGTCTAAAACGGTTTAAGGTAAAGGCTCCAATATCCTTGAATATACACATTATTCAAGTTATTTTAAGTTGTATGAGGTTAACATTTGTTTAAACGTGGTATGTCCATTATCAATTGTGACTAATTGTGAGGTGCTCGCCAATTTCAGTCGATTTAATCCCACATTCTTTGAATTGACCGCTGTTATGCGATTACAGCAGCTCTTATCATTTAATGTTATATATTGAATCGATAATTGCTCATTATCGTAATTGCGGATGCTTTGATAAATTTCTATCTAATAATGCCGTTCGAGAGTCAGTATTTGATTATTTGAAGAATGTGTATTGTATCTGCAAACGCCACTTGTACACGCATACAAAAGTAAACCTTTGTCTATGGATCGTGATGATGCTGTTGTCATAAACAAATGTTGTCTTTGACAGAGTATTTATGTGTGCTCTCAAAACTTGTTTATACATATCTGACATGATTAATTTATTCAGCGTCAAAAACGTTGACACAATCATTTCCATTTGTAATCAATACATACAGCACAAAAATACCTTAATGTACAATATCCTATAGGTGAATATGTTATTTTCGGTATTTCAGGCGGGCCATGAAAGCGACCTTCATTTTAATGCCTCTTTTTGGCCTCCAACTCTTTCTGGTCATATACCGACCCACCGCTGATTCGTCCATACAAAGCACGTATGAAATCGTTTCCAAAGTCGTCATCGACTCTCAGGTAAGACTGGAACACACATAAGTATGAGAAATTGGATTATATAAGTCCGCGCCCAGTGAAGCTGAGTGGTTGGTAAGATAAATATCAGGTCCGTCCGTCTGTCCATTTGTACATATGTCCGTTTTTCCGTCTGAATCCAGCGATATATAACGAAGTATTTGAACTGTTTATAAAACAAATACCACGTATTGTATTTTAGGTCGATACTTAGTACTTATATTCATTCCAACAAAATATATGTTTATGGTAAAATTATAAGTTTTTATCAGAGGATATACCTGTCCTGTTGTTGTCGAAGGTTTAGGTACAATGCATTCAGAATTGTTTAGACATTGTAATATTTTTTCTTCTGGTTTAATTCCATACGTCATTGTCAGTGCGAAATGTTTATACATTAACTCAAACGGTATATAAATATTCCTATTGTTATATTTGATAAAGCCTATAAGTACATTAAATCATAAATGTATGATTTAGAATGATGGGTTTGAAAATGATAACAGGTTCATGGTTATGCGCACACCACACCTGATTAGTATGGCTTTTCAATTTTAGGGAGGCCTAATTGCGCTCGTATTTTGCTATTTTAACAAAGAAGTGTTGACGTGTATCAAGTCATATCTACAGAAGTTGAGCCTGGGGCGAGGTAAGATGACGGCGACGATGTTATCAAACTACACGGTGGTATCTCAGAGAAGCATTGGGGCTAACCCAGTCAATGACAACGCCACACAAAACGATATCCAGATGAGGACACTCTAGTGACTGACCTTCTCTATCAATGATTTCGATGCTGAGGTCTCTAGTGACCAGCAATATAAATTATACAATTCTTTAAGGCTCTCTAATTTCATGCTTTATAAATAATATGAATAGGGAAACTTTCTAGTGTCATTCTATATGAACGATATACATATATGGAAACTATAGTGACCTGCTTCATCAATAATACCGGTGAGGTATACTCTGTAGTGTTATGCTTTATCAATTATAACAATGATGAGGCATCATGAGTAATCTGCTTGATCATTTATACCCAGATGAGGACACTCTAGTGATTTGCTCTATCAATGATATCGATGCTGAAGGCTCTAGTGACCAGCAATATAAATTATTAAAATAATACGGTGACGTATTCTCTATTGGATTGTGTTTTATCAATGATAACATTTGATGAGACATATTGAATAATCTGCTTGATCAATAATTTCAATGATGAGGCCTCTCTTGTGATCTGCTTTAGCAAAAACAGAATAGAATATTTTATTTTTGACTTAAGCATGTGAAGCTCATCGTCGTTAACATAGATATAAAATAACAGCATGCGTTTAAGTACACACAAAACACACACCATTTTTACGAAAAGTTAATCTAAGTAAACAGGAAATAAACATATGTTCGTGAACATATTTCGTGTGGATGCGCTTTATACATAGTGATCACACAATAGTATACGTATAGGTTTACAATTGTAGCAATAATATAAATAATCAATAAGGGGTGTCTACTTAATTAACTAAATGACATCAATAATGAGGACCTTCAATGTACCTACTTTATCAATGATAGTTATGATAAGGTCAATTTGTTGACATTCATTACGAGTTATATCAATGATCACGACTCCTTGGTGTCATAGTTACCCGTTTCGTCAATTGTATCACTAATACGTACTCTAAAATGACCTCATACATAAATGAAATCAATAATTGAAACTTTCATGTTGCTTGTTTTATCAATGACTTGAAGAGTTTGATACACTTGTAAAAATAAAAAAATATCGTATATTAAACGATGTAATTAAAGTGCTGAGTTTGAATTGTATGAATGCTATCCAGCAGCTCTCGACACTCTAATAACGATCTATATCTATGTTTAAATGAAGACATCAAGGTCATATTGGTAAATGTGTGTATAATTTTGCGTATAATGATAGGATTAGTTTTAGTATTTCTCTTGACGCATGAAATATATTCTAATATATATAGGGAAATATTTAATGACCTGCACATAACATTTCTATATTTGGTATATTTGAAGGATATGCAATTTACCAAATTTGTCATTCGTGTCGTATATGTTTATCCCAGACTGTAAACATTGATAGTAAGAAAATGCACAAACACATCATCTTCGTTACTATGGAAACGCTTGATCCTGAATTACACAAGTGCGTGTCACAGTAGCATATGTCTGCATAGTATCCGCCGACCTTGCCATTGCTGCACCCAGTAGACTCTAGCGAGTTGAAGCATGTCCTTGTGACCACTTAAACGAAACAAGCATCATGGTATATCAAATGCGAGATGAATTCCCGTTAATTATTGCTCATAGGTGGCTAGAATTCTAATTTCAACAATGTCGTCTGTGTGAGTAAAGTTTGGACTAATTTAATGACGTAAAAACTAAATAAGTCCATGTCTGACACCTTTAAATAAATGAATCTTGGGAGGCGACTATCCAAAATAAACAGTTGTTTATTATGAAACAGAACTGGTATTTCATACAGTTAATCCATAGTATATAAAATTAAATGAAGAACTTTTTTTGCGAAGCTCTCCGTGCAAACTATGCAAAAAAGTATTTTAAATTTCAGATGATGATTCGTATATTCTTTATATTTGTTTTTTGTCAGACCATTATAATAACTATTGGAATCAATATCCCTGTTTTGTTTTATCTTGACTACCAAAAGCCCAGAACTTCTGCTTGCTGCAGACCGTGCATCCATCCTTCTGTGTGGCGGTTGTGAAAGTATCCTCACATCCTGCGTCCATTACACCGCACACGTAACACGTGAGGGGATGCGTCGGAACTGGAAACCAATATAAGCACAAAGGAACTAAAGTCGCATCAGCATATGGTCATTCTCACTATCATCACATGTGCTTTATTAAGGACTGATATATAATTGAAAAACATTAAGAAACAGGACAACTATAAAAACAAACATGAGCTAGACCCGGACTACGAAACAATTCTGCAGTGGCTTGGTGGTTAGTTTAGATACCAACACTTTAAAGCATTTTAAATGTGTATTCCTCTGACAATTATCACTAGTTTTACACGTGAAACGAACCCTAGTGTGACTTTGGCCTTAGGTTTTCGATGCAATCGAGCTTAAATTAAAAAGTTGAACAGGCAGTCAGATAACAAAACATAAAAATCACATACCCAGTTCCCTCAACAAATTATTCGCAAAAAAAGTATACCGGTCAAAGATTGGTTTACACATTTTATCTGTATATTCAATGTGACTAAATATGTGTATAAATATTTGTATAAAACATAAAACAATGTACCAATTTAAGATTTGCTTATCAATTACATCTTAAAATGCATTCTGACTACATGTTTAAATAACAAACACAATTTTAAAATGTGTTTTTTACCTAACCGCGGGGGTATTGGTCAGTATGTTTACAACCGTACATTGTTTTAAATAAAACCTGTGGTGTATACTGTTTATTTTACATTTATGCACTCGCACATATAGTTAAGTGCTACATGTTGCTAGAAATAATGTTATGATCAACATTACATGGTCTTTTAATCGATAACTAATGACCTCATCGTGTCTTTAAACACACACGCACCACTGTAAAGTTTTTAACAAGTATTTGTGTTGTCATCATTTTATCGAATATTAACATGGGCTCATGTTTATACGTTAACGTTAATGTCTCCACAAAAGGTTGTAAGTGAATCCCAATTATACCATTTTAATTAAGTGAAACATACAGCGAAATAAAAATTTACCTACCGAATATAACACCGCATATTGCCAACATGAAAACAAACATAAACAACTCAAACGTATAAAGTTTATATACTATAATTAAATCGAAATTTTTCGTTAATTATTAGTCCGCAGATACAAATTCACACTTGTGTATACGAAGAGACTACTACTCGAGCAGAAAATTCACTCAAATGACAATAAACAAGATGTCGAATCGTTTGTGTTTATTACGGAACTAACCGAGCGTATTCAAACGGTCAGCAGTTTTGTAATATGGCTGTTGTGCGTATGGAAATAAGCCGTTTAAACTTAAGAAACTCACCTTAAATCGTTTCGGGCAGTGATGCTTTTGTTTAAATGAATTTAGAGATAATAACTAACTGTGAAATAAACAAATAAAAAACACAAAAACATTTAAATATATATACAATAAAGAAAGAAACCTATTTTTTTTTAAGTGGATCTCCTAAAACTAGACAATAAGCCAAATGAACAAATATAACTACACGATATGGAATATATAAATGCACCAAAGGGTAGTTTATACATAGAGCGAACTTAATTGACGTTGCGTGTATCGCGTTAATAATATTGCCGTATAAGTACATGCCATAAGTACATGACTGATAATTAATTGGTAAAGGCGTCTGTATTTAGATCCAAACGTTCCATAAATATACATTGTAAAGTATTTTTTATCAAAGCCGTAATATCCAACTTTTCAATCGTATTGATAACTGTAACCAATACGTAAAACGCAATGTATACCCGAGCACGCCTCAATAATAACATCTTGTAACATATTCCATAATCTTGGATGTATTGTAATAGGAAAATCATTGTCTTTAATTCTTCTTGAAAAACATACTAACACAATTTGCAAATGCGGTTGCTTAACACATAGAGCTGTATGGGATGCAGAATGCATTATTAAAAGCGCTAATTATATGAATGAATTAGATGGAATTTAATATGATATAATACCTATTCGTTAACATTTATTTATTTTAAAGACTTTTCACGTTTGCGGTATTTTCTTTCATATTTATAGTAGAAATGGGATAAGGAATAAATAAGTCCAACGATATGAGTTGAATAGCATATTTCTGAATTTCGACGGTGCCTTAACTGTCGGGAAATTACAGTCGGACCGATTTTTATTATGGCTGGCAGCAATAATACATAAATTAGGCGTAGGTTACTTTACGCGCAATACAGTAACGTCAATGAGGTCATTTGCCACTGGATGAGGAAACATTAGTTTCCTGTCATGAATATTTATGAGTTAATTCGCATATGTAGCGGGTCCAATGGAACAAGTAAAATAGGTCTAATTAGCAAATTATCCAATCAGAATACAAAGTTAATGTATAAATGCAATCAGACAAGTAAATAAAAATATGTTTTGCCCCTTTTGCAGGCAAAATTACTTATCATCAATGTGAAACAATATTCAAACATAATATGAAAGAAGACATCGTATGCGATACCATGGGATAAAATACTTATATATACGTGCTGTTGGTCTCCTCGGCGCATAACAATTGATCAAGACTGAAAGTCATGAACAACTAAGAGGTTGGAAATTGAATATCTTCATCGGGATATAGAAAGTACAAATGAAACAATATTGACTATTCAGGCAGCTTCATATTGTATTCGAACGAAGTCGAAAGGCGCAGCTAGTGCGTTCATCATTTGCTCCATAAACTGCATCGATGTAGTTGTGAATTATGATTTTTAGTTTAAATTTATTATTGGATGTTCTAAGGTACAATGTGATTCGAATGTTTAAGATCTTTCGCGGAACGTTTTTTTCTATGGCAATTAGCAAATCAAGTGTGTTTTTAGCATTAGTTACGGATGGGAACTAGAGATTATTTAATGAAAAAAACTTTTCATATAAAACAAAACTTCTAGTGATTCTTCAGCAATATTTTATCAAAGCGCTGAAGGAACTGAAGTTGTTCGCTATTGCATAATCTTAGACGCAACTCAGTTTTCAAAATAATGTTATTGCTTTTCATATCGCAAGTTTGAAATGAACACAACCCATTCAAATTTATAAAGAGTGTGTCTTAAAGCACACGTCGAGATGTGTGTGTACTGTTTATCCTCAAATGCATGTTATAGAGAAAACTTAGACGAAATACCAACAATATGTCTCTCTTTTTCGCAGTTGTTTGCTGCACTAGCGACCATCATTAGAATTTTGGTTGCTTTACCTACGAATAACAAGCCTAAAATCATGTACATGTTGTGTTATGTGTATCTAATACTTTACCGTTTTAATAAAGTTATTGAGCAACAATTTTGCCGACATAACAGACTTTTAATGCATCATGTCTTGCTGTAAGTCGGAATTGAATTCTAGGCATAATTGATCCACAGTAGCCAATTTGTATTCTATGTTAAATTGGGTTGAGTTGTTCAAGCTATTAAAACGCTAGTTACACTGCTCTTTAGTCCAACTGTAACCAACTTTTGAAATTGAGTTTCCTGTGCTTAAATCTACTGGCCCCAGGCTAACAGGCAACCACTAAACCTTTAAGTTATTCATGATGTAAGATTTGACAGTGTATTGAACGCACTCAATTAGCAAGTCTGAAGACATTGAGGGACCTTTTCAGGTTTTAGTAAATTGAAAAATTTAACGATGTGTAGAGTTCTTTTGTTGCCGTTATATTTTTGCATACTACGAGAATTGCTTATATAAAGTATAAAATTCATCTCTCATTGTATGAGCACGGATGGCCGACAGGCCTAACAGATAGATTTGTATTCCAGGGGTCAGTGGTTCAAGCCCAGTTAAATGTAAATGTTTTGTTTCTTCTTGTTTTTTAATTGAGCTTTTAAGATTCAATGTTTACATTTATCAATATTAAGCATTTCATGACAAACTATGAAAGGGTCCCTGTAAGATGTTAACTAAAATGTCACAAGGTAATAATGTAAAACTCATTGGTTGTTTAATTGATTTAAAAGTGATTTTGTTTTTTTGCCTTGCAAGCGAGGTTACTTTAAAGTTATTATCACTTTTATCTTGTTTTTAAAAGCATTACTAGAAACGATAATGTAAACTTCATTTGGGGAAAACAGGGCTTAATGCATATGCATTAATTGTCATCACAGTACAAAAGACTTTCTTTAAACGAAAAACACTATAAAATCAGAAAGTGCCGTCCTTATTTGGCTTGTTCGCACTGCACAGGCTAATCAGTGTGCTAAGGCTTATCTGGGACACCACTAATTTGACATGCATTAAGCCCCATTTTCCCTTGAAGCAGTCAATATGTACAGATTTAAATGACAAACTGGCCAACGTCGTCGCACAAGATGTTAAACACTATTGATTACATACTGCAGTGTACCAGTGGTGAAGTATAAACAGTAGTGGTTGGAATCAGTTCCCCAAAACCGAGTCGATCAATCGGAGGCCATATTGCTATATTTTATCAAAAAAACTTTATCATGACAATTCCTTATGTGTTTTGTGATTTAATAACGAATAAATGCTAAAAAATCTTGCTTCGGGTTCGAATTAGTGAAAAATCTTGTGGCTGCAATTTAACGTACTGTGTTGAAAACGGCGTTAAACCCCAATGACAGCAACAAATCTTGTAAAGAGTGAAGAATTTTACAGATTGGTTAATAAAAACAGATTCTTAAAAATTTTTATTTCAAAAGAACAACTTTTATAATCATAATCAGAAGAATATGAAAATATCTACTTAAATATGGACCTTTTGATAATAGTTTCTTGACCACTAAATTTATGAAATAAAATAAAATAAATACAATCACAATGTTTTCTAACATTATCAAAATTCACTTGAATTAACAAATAAATGACTAGTATTCACCATTATTAAGAAGTTTCATAATGTAACAATAGAAATAACCACAACATATTGATAGCAGATATAAATGATTCAGGATTTCTTCTATATGAACTTGGAAAATTGACAAAATAAACAACATTACATCGTATGTCTGCATGGTTTTATTTTTAGAGTAAACATACCATGGTTCACGTACTGTTTTCTGCAGTAATTTCATAACACATATTTCATATCAAGGTTCCCGTTCTTCGCTGGTTTAGCAGAATCGATCAGTTTGATACTAAAATGGTTCCAAACTTCAGATTTGTTCTTATATTTTTTAGGAAAGGGAGCAAATATTTCTCTGACCGACATCTTGAATGAATTGCCTATACACATCCGTATTACGATCGTTGATTGGTTAAAAACTTTTTGTTTGCAATAAACAAGCTCGTTTCATTTTAGCGGTAAATATAAATGGTAAAGTAAATTTTTTTTTGAATGATCGGTACGGTAAAAAATTCCTCAACTTTTCGTCGACTCGAAATTTTCATCGTCATCGTCACTTTAGCAACCACTAATAAACAGGCAGATGAGGTGGTTATCGTTCTTAGCGTAGTTAAAAGCAGACAGACTTGAATGGCAAACCACTAACCTTAGTTGTCTGCAAGCGAACAACTAATAAACTATAGATGTTAAACAAAAGGTAGGCTTCAATAGAGTATAGAATATGTTTTTTTTCTGGTAACATTACCAAACATATTTGATTTTTGCGGGTGTTTGTTGTTAAGTTTTTTATATTCATAAATTGGTAAATTGTTAGATCTACCATTTCATAAATTTATTTAATAAACATATACGAATCAAAATTATAAAACGGCATTGTTATATGAGGATCGAGTTAAACTTACTTTTGTCAAATTGTACCACATCATTGGTAATATGTCTTTATGGATAAACGAGGACATTAAGGAACACCATGGCTTCCGTCGAGTCTATAACGATTACAATCGGCTTGTATAAAACATTATAAACATGTAAATAAAGGATAGAAAGAAAACACATCGTTCCCATTTTAAGTATCTGATGTATTCTATGTTTAACTAACTAATATACGGTACTCTCACAATCAATTAACAATTCATTATGACTTAAACATTTTTCTCTGAATTGTTAATCTGGCTCAAATTAACTTATTAACAGAAATATATCGAATACGAAAATTGAGTGAGACTCGAAATATTTGAGTTTTCATGTACATGTACATGCAATGTTGCTCCTTTACCTTGAAATCAAAAATAAATGTTAGAATAAGATACGGGGAATGAAAATAAGTTTGATTCTAATTAAACCGGTTACATATGTATTAGAATTGAAATGAAAGTTATATATAACAAAGCCATACTAAGGATCAGAACATATGTTTGTACGCTTAGCGAGTATCATGTTCGAATTATCCTGACACCAGCTTTCTGCTTATCATTTACTTAATAACATCTTTATTGCAATCGTCCGCTAATAGTACGTTCCATATTTAAAAAGAAATTAAGCTGCTGGAAATTTCTACGTGGATGTTAATGCGTGTCTCGGTGTGACTGCTTATCGTTAGGATGACATTTTTATATAAGTTGTTGATTAGGAATATTTGTTCCGACATGATTACATTTAGTAAAAAAGTCCACACTGATTTCCTTAAGTGTCGACGGATAATTTTTCCTTATTCTCTGACGGAAATGCTGAGAAGAACTCAGAAGCAATTGATAATCATGTCGTCTTTTTTTCTCTTTTTCTCTAAATTTACGCAACGGTTTGTATTGATGCCTTATCAAGAAAGCAGCAGCATAGTATCTTACAAAGAGCATAGATGTTTTTATAGTGTTATATAAGTACTTACTAGCTATTTATACTAGTCCATTTTGAATATTGTACTTGTTTGACTGTCTTTTATAATATGGTTCATAACGTGTGTGTTTCAAAAACCCCACTCACGCGCAAAAATAACACACACATTGATTTCATCAAATGGTGTTAAAGTATATTAAAAAAAATTAAGTATATAAATACCATATACTCTAATAAAAGTTATGTATACGATATGCAATGCTGCTAGTTTTAACACCATCTGGATTTGTAAAAACTGTGAGTGGCTTTACCAAGAATGCACTTAAAGCAGTTGGTTGTACAGTAATAAACGGGATATGAGTTTACGTATTTGAATAAAACTATTTTATATTGCAATTAACCGTTTAAAATGAATATGCGAAATCATACACATCGAAGTCATAGCGTGCACCTAAGCTTTATCCTTTGTCTGCATTCGGGAACAATGAGATACGCAAGAAAGCACAACCAGTCTACGTAAATGACCATCTGACCAAGCTCAACGCGGAAGTCTTCGCAAGTGTAAAAAGGAAGCAGTCAGACATTGTCAAATCAACATGGACACGTGAGGGAGCCATCTTTTACAGGGATGTCAATGAACAGACACACAAAGTCAACACAGAACAATATCGTTTCTGGTTGGACCTTCCCTGGCCAAACTGAGAACGCAAAGTGTTAACAGAACCTTTTCTTTTTTATACACTATCAGAAACACAGTGTGTTTGTTTTCGGGGGATCTTGCAACCACAGGTAAATTAAACAAACCACGGAAACCACGAGGAAACTTCCCGAAGCAGAGACGTTAGTTTTGACAGTGCGGTGATAAATACTATAGAATTAAGAAGCAATTAAATATTTATAACATAGTTTGGGCTACTTAAATTATTTAAACTTATTTGTTTAGCAGTTTATATTTTATATAAATAATTAATATATCGTTTAATCATTTGTATCTAGCTTAACATACCAAACACATAAATGACCACATAAAGGACATACATTCGTGATAATGATCATCTAATCGTTTTTTTTTTTATAACTTGAGCAACAAACCATATAAACGAGCCATCGGTTTAAAAAATGAGAAAATCAGAGAGAACGCATGCTTTCATAAATAAAACAGACCAACTCTTAACTGCAACATGTTATTTTAGTAAATTTGTTGATGCCTTTCTTCATTTGTAATTGTCGCTTTTATTGTAAAAAGTAAATGCACAAGTTTGTGATTATGATATAGAAATACTTAAGATATAAAAACTTCTAATGCATGTATAAATGTTGTTGCTGCGGTTGTTAATAACATTTGTTTTCTTTTAGAAAAACTATATATTTCAAATAGATTTTGTTATTTGCAGAGCATAGGTCAGAATAAATGTGTACTTCATATATATAACTAAACCCGCTTAAAATGTGTACCTTTAAAAGTTTAACGAGCAATCCGATTAAGATTGTATTGTTAGCAGTTGTTGTTTGCTTTTTTTTGTTTTTTTTTTCCCTAAAATAGCTTAACTATATCTGAAGCGAATGTATCAACTCAGACTTTGTGAATATTTAAGGACTATATATAGGCACACCTCTTTGCTGTCTCGTTTTGTATGTTTTATTTTAATTGTGATTGTTATAACACAATATTGTTTGTTTGTTTTGTTTGTTTTTTTAAAGATTATTTTTATGTGGATCTACAGTTTTTCGAGTCCAATTTAAATTTGAAATGTTTTATGAAGTGAAACATTATAAGATAAATAAGATATTTTTGGAGATGAAAAATATAATTGTGTGTATGCATGTTATGATAAGAGGAGTCAAACACACACACTCACACATGCACACGCGCACAGGACGCATAAACGCTAAAAATTGTTTTGTAGCATACATAGACACATCTTCTTATAACTTGCCATTATGGCTGTCTAAACTTTTGTTTTCGTGTTTTAGACGGCCAAACAGTGGCAGCTTTAAATAAATATACAAGGTTAAATAATGTTTTTTCTGTAACCGTTAAAGCAATCTAGCTTCCACTAGGTGGCTAAAATTAACGGCACTGTTCTTAGAGATAAAAAGTTCAGCACACTTGCACATAAGAACACAGACACAAAGGCATACACGCACACGCACACACACACACACACGCACGCACGCACGCACGCACGCACGCACGCACGCACGCACGCACACACACACACACACACACACACACACACACGCGCACACACTCGCACACACACACACACACACACACACACACACACACACACACACACACACACACACACACACACACACACGCACGCACGCACGCACGCACGCACGCGCGCGCACGCACACACACACATACACACACACACACATACACACACACATACACACACGCACACACGCACGCACACACACACGCACACATGCACGCACGCACAAACGCACGCACGCACGCACAAAGAGAGTACGCATACTTTTATAAATGAAAAAGACCAACTCTTAACTGCAACACGTTATTTTAGTAAATATGTTGATGTCTTTCTTCATTCGTAATTGTCGCCTTTATTGTAAAAAGTAAATGCACAAGTTTGGGATTATGATATAGAAATACTTAAGATATGAAAACTTCTAATGTATGTATAAATCTTGTTGCTGCTGTTTTTAATAACATTTGTTTTCTTTTAGAAAAACCAGATACGTTGTTATAGATCTTGTTATTTGCAGTGCATAGGTCAGAATAAATGTGTACTACATATATATAACTAAAACCTCTTAAAATGTGTACCTTCTAAAGTTTAACGAGTAATCCGATTAAGATTGTATTGTTAGCAGTTGTTGTTTTTTTTTTGTATTTTTTTCCCCTAAAAATAGCTTTACTATATCTGAAGCGAATGTATTACGCAGACTTTGTGAATATTTAAGGACTGTATATAGGCACATCTCGTTGCTGTCTCGTCTTGTATATGTTTTATTTTACTTGTGATTGTTATAACACAATATTGTTTGTTTTTTTTTTGTTCTTTTTTGAAGATTATTTTTATGTGGATCTACAGTTTTTCGAGTTCAATTTAAATATGAAATGTTTTATGAAGTGAAACATTACAAGATAAATAAGATATTTTTGGAGATGAGGAATAGAATTGTGTGTATGCATGTTATGATAAGAGGAGTCAAACACACACACACTCACACACGCACACGCGCACAAGACGCATACACGCTAAAACTGTTTTGTAGCATACATAGACACATCTTCTTATAATTTGCCATAATGGCTGTCTAAACTTTAGTTCTCGTGTTTTAGACGACCAAACAGGGGCAGCTTTAAATAAATACACAAGGTTAAATAATGCTTTTTCTGTAACCGTTTGGCAATCTAGCTTCCACTAGGGGGCTAAAATTAACGGGACTGTTCTTAAATATTAAGTTCAGCACACTTGCACATAAGAACACGGACACAAAAGCATACACACGCACATACACATGCACACACACACGCACGCACGCACGCACGCACGCACAAACGCACGCGCACACACATACTCGCTCTAATTAGTTTATTTAGTTTAGTCCGAGTGTATTAGTTCATATGTTTATTGAATGTGTCTGTTATACAATTTTTGTATATTTATTTTTTTATGGCAAAACCCTTCCCTTTTTGTTATTGTAAACAGTTTTATTTATCATGTGTACCTGTTGCTTTTCGGGATGTAACCAAAACTTTTATTTTAAGGGTCGAGTTACAAATACTTATAACACAGTGTCGTTGAAAAGATGAGAACGACGAATACATTTTTTTTTTAAATGACAGTCGAAATATGTAGTTATAACACAAAAGGGTTAGCATCATCAGCAAAACGTACCATTATGTTTCAATGGCTTAAGGAAAACAAATTTAAAATATGCTTTCTTCAAGAACTACACTGTAACGCAGATGTAGATAACACACCTTGGGGTAATCAATGGGGAGGAGACCTTTTCTTGAGCGGAAATAGTTCTAACTCTCTAGGCATTGGCATTTTTATCAAGAAAGATTTAGACTTTAAATATAACATTTTAGAATATGAGGAAATTATAATAGGCAGGCTACAATTATTGAAAATAGAAATACAAGGGAAACTAATTGTTTTGTTTAATATTTATGGTCCAAACACGGATAATACGGATTTTTTTAACACTTTGGATATACATATACAGAAATATAATGATCATTCACTAATCCTTGTTGGGGATTTTAACACTGTTATTAACTATAAGTTAGATAAACTAAACGGTCGATCAGATACAAATAAAAAATGTAACGAAAAAATAAAAGAAATAATAGAAATCAATGACCTATGTGATATATGGCGTTTAAAAAATCCACATAAAAAAGTTTACACATGGCATTCAAACACTCGACCGCCTATATTTTGTCGCTTAGATTATTTTTTAATATCTCAGGACATTGTAAATTGTTTGCAGATTGCAACATTTCCACAGGGTTCAAACCGGACCACTCAATAATATCAATTAAATTAAATCTACATGTATATTGCAGAGGTCCAGGATACTTTAAAATAAATAATTCATATTTATTGGAACAAGAATATCAAAGTTGTATCCGGGCGTCTATATCGGAAATCGCAAACATCAATCGCGAAGCTAATCCAAATACTTTGTGGGAAATAATTAAAGGAAGCATTCGAGACGAGACAATTAAATATGCCAGCAAAATAAATAAGAAGAAAAAGGAACAGGAAGAAACACTTAAATCGAAAATTACAGAGCTAGAACAACAACTTATAATAAATAGCAATGATTTAGATAAATGCAAACAACTGATCGACTCAAAAAGTGAATTAAATAATCTAATTGAAAATAATATAAAAGGAATACTGCTACGAGCTAAGGCACAGTGGATTGAAGGCTCCGAAAAAAACACAAAATATTTTGCAAATCTGGAAAAAAAACGAGCAGAAGCCAAAAGTATACAACAACTCAAAACTAAAAATAATAGCATAATACAAGACCAAAAAGACATACTAAATCACACAGCAAACTTTTATAAAGATCTTTATAAAAAGGACACCAATATAGAAAAAAACAATTATGAACGTTTCTCTACGAATATATGCAATAAGATAAGTCCAGAACAAACGCAAAATGAACAAAAGTATCTATCACAGCATGAATGCGCTAAAGCATTGTTAGACATGAAGAACAATAAAAGTCCAGGATCTGATGGTATCTCTGCAGAATTTTATAAAATATTTTGGACAGATATTAAGGAATATGTTGTTAATTCTCTTAATTACTCTTTAGACACAAATAACCTTACAGAACTGCAAAAACAAAGCATAATTACTTTACTACCCAAGACCGAAAAATACACCCTTTTGATCGATAACTGGAGGCCTGTCTCACTTCTTAATGTGGATTACAAAATAGCTACAAAAGCCATTGCCAATCGCATAAAACCTTTCTTAAATCACATAATTAGTACAAACCAAACCGGCTTTATCAAAGGGAGGTACATTGGCGAAAATGTAAGACTTTTACAAGAAATTATTGAACGAATTGATGAATCTAACGAAACCGGCCCTAATATTTTTTTCTGATTTTAATAAAGCCTTCGACAGTCTTGATCATGAATTTATGTTTAAATGCCTGCGCCATTTCGGTTTTAGCGAACACACTTTACAGTGGGTTAAGTTATTCTATAAAGATGCAACATCGCGTGTTACAAATAATGGACATTTTTCGGAGTTTTTCTGTATCAAAAGAGGGGTGAGGCAAGGATGTCCTTTATCGCCGTACCTGTTTATTATCTGCATTGAATTAATGTCGATAGACATAGAACTTAACACAGAAGTAAAAGGAATAAAAATTAATAATGTAGAACTAAAACAGTCACTTTTTGCTGATGACGCTTCTTTCATACTAGACGGTTCTCGTACATCGTTCGAAACATTAATAAAAATCATAGAAGAATTTGCAGAAATATCCGGACTTACATTAAACAGACAGAAATGTAAAATACTTAAAATAGGGGCATTCAAAAATAACCCAATCGAGTTTTGCAAACATAAACAATTCATTTGGAACTCTAAACACGCCTCAACTTTAGGGATAGAATTTAGTAACGAACCAACAGAAATAATGTTATTAAATTTTCCTGAAAAAATTCATGCTTTTGAAACTTGTTTGAATAAATGGAAACGGTGGAAACTATCGTTAATTGGAAAAATCACAGTTTTAAAAAACTTTGCAATACCCAAGCTTGTATATCCATTAACAGTTTTACCAAATCCATCCCAAGAAATCATTTCAAAAATAAATACACTATGTTTCAAATTTCTGTGGGATGAAAAACCTGATAAAATTGCCAGAAAGCAGATCATACAAGATTATGCCGATGGTGGTTTAAAAATGTTAGACATTGACCTATTCTTAACATCCCTCAAAGCCAGTTGGGTGAAAAGATTTATATTTCAACCCGACTCAAAACTGATTAGAATATATACCAATATGCTAAACAACTATGGAGGAATGTTAATTTTCAAATCAAATTACCATGAAAAAGATGTTAGAGACCTAAACATCAAATCCGAATTCTTAAAAAACATCCTCTGTGGATGGCTCAGTGTCTCCTTAGAAAAAAATGAAATCCCAATACAAAAGCAAATTATCTGGAATAATACATTTATAAAAAACGAAAATAAAACTTTTTTTATTAAAACATGGTTCGAAAGAGGTATTCAATATATTGAACATATATATGATTTTAGAAAAAGAGAATTTTACAGTTTCCAAGATATAGTAATTCTTTATGAAATAGATAAAGCAGATTTTATAAAATACCATCAAATTGTCAAAAGCATACCCGTCGATTGGAAAAATAAACTAAAAATAAACGATATCATTTATACCACCCCGGAATACATGCTTAACAAAATAACAGAACATACAAAAGCTTGCAAACTAGTTTATAAATCTCTTTTACTAAAACACAAACCTGAAAAGTTCAAACAATTTGACAAATGGAAAGACACGCTTAATAATCCAGAAATTAATCAAAGAACTATCTTCAGTCAATCAGTTAAATTAACTATTGACACCAAACTTAGAAATTTCCAATATAAATATCTCATGCACATTTTACCAAACAACACTTACCTACATAAATGCAATCTTGTTCCGTCAACCTTATGCGAGTTTTGTAATATGTACTCAGAAACGAATATTCATGTATTCTGGGATTGTCATCTCATTCAAAAATTTTGGATGGATATCAAAAACTTTATTGACAACAAATCAAACAGGTTAGAAAACATTGAACTAAATTTTGCAAAAATATCATTCTGTAATTTCACCATAGCTGACTCCAAAAATGCACACGTTATAAACTCCGTAATATTATTGGCTAAATACTTTATCTTTAAATGCAAACAGGAAAAAGCAACACCGCAAATAGATGCTTCTGTATCTTTTTTTAATAATCGAATTAAACTCGAGGAATTAATAGCGACAACACAAAATAAATTACATATATTTTATACTCACTGGACATTTGAAACATAGGTACACCTACCCAAAAGCAACATACACTTTCCTTTTTTTTAATTTTTAGTTGTTTTTTTCTATCCATATATTTATGTAACTTTGTGATTCTATTCCATGTTGGTGAAACTTAAAACATATTCATTTACACCAACCATAGTCTTCACTGATGCTTTGTATTATAATTATATCGAGAAAAATGTGAAACAAATATATTAAAAACTATGTATTTCATACAGTATATGTTCTGCAATTATGTAATAAAAATATTACGATGGAAATAAAAAATGGAATAACAAAAAAAAAACAATGAGATACAAACAAGCGATGCCCTGATCCCAGATAAAAGATGATTTAAAAACTGCAGTCTGGCATTCTCTTTGCGACAAAACGCTGCCATAATCAAACATAGACAGTTAATCTGTGGGCTCTTATGGGACCACTCGAGTTTCCTAATTGTGACTTTGGCTTTAACATATGTGTAGACAAAGATTGCGTTTTGCTTAAGAAAGTTTCAATACATTTTTGTTCCCGTTGTTTTGTTAGTTTACCGACTAGAGCAAAACACAAGCTGCAATAAATGATACAACACATGTTGAAGCTAGAATTCATATACATAAGCTTAATTTTTCTTAACAAAAATTTTGAAAGGATTGTAAGTTCTGATATCAGACATCTGTTTGTCATGTATTGTGGAAAATTGATACATTAAAGGGGTCTTTACACAGATTTTGGCATGTATTGAAGTTTGTCATTAAATGCTTTGTATTGATAAATGTAAACATTTAATCTAAAATGCTCCTGAAAAAAATTAAGAATGAAATTTAAAAAAAAGTTAAAAGTAACTTGAGTACCAGGCCTCGAACCACTGACCCCTGGAGTCCTGGAGTAAAAGTCTACCACTTAGACCACATCCCCTGCTCATACAATGAAGATTGTATTTTATACTGTATTTAAGCAGTCCTCGTAGTTTCACAAAATATAACGACAACAACAGAACTCTCCAAATTATTCAATCGTTTCGTATTGCAAGGCTTAATAATTTTTAGGTTTTTAAATCGTCAAAAGGTGCATATAATGGCTTTTTAAGAGCATGATAAATGTTCAGTATTAATGTTTCCTCTCCAATGTCATAACTAAAACGACAATTTGCGAATCTGAAAAAACTTGTTTTGAATTTTGTCCATTTACCAAAACGTGAAAAGGCCCCTTTAATAACATCCAGAACGATTTTTGACACAGACGTAAAACATCAGAGCGGCATCATACTAATCCTTATTGGTGCAAGTTGAAACATCCACAGGTCAAAACGGCTCCGATTAAAAGGGCTCTAAATGGTTATTAAGTCCATAGTCGTTTAAACGGTCTGATATTGTATAAACATGATCACGATAGCCACATGCTTGGTTACAATGACCCGATCAATGGTTAAAACTGCGACAAATACGGCGAATAAGTACTAAGTCATGCGACATTAATGATCAAAATAAGGGGAGGATAGATATCAATAATATAATATATCTATGTATATTGAGATTTTTAATCAATGTCCGGTAATATGTATTTTGTTTACAATAGCATGATTTTTCGAATGGTAAAACGTTATCATAAATTGTCTTTTTCTATACAACATTATTATAGTTTGAACCGTTCAATGAAGATGACAGGATATATAAATACTTGATTGTTTCGAAATACCATGTAAAGCGGTTAGCTCGCAAATTGGTTACATTTAAAAGAATAAACATAATCTGATTTATATTCTTATTGCTGATTAAGTTTAAAGAAGCGGGATTTGAATTGATTTTAAATATATATAAAAGACGTTTGGTATTTGATTCGATTATATATTCATTTATCGCAAGCAATAAATATACAGTCCAACCTGCCCGAGCGACCGCCTGTTAATAGCGACCAACAGTCAATAACGACCACACCGATTTCCTCCCGAACGATTTCACTACAGTCCAACCCCTATTTCCGGCCACCCCTCATCGCCGGTCACCCCGTGTAGGCGGCCGCTCTGTGCCGCGACCGTCGATAAACACTATATAATGCACCCCTCTTAAGCGGTAACCCCGTTTCTCCGGCCAGCGGCCAGCAATTTTGCATCCCAAATGATAAATTTCCCCCATATGAGTGGTCACGCGCGAGTAAGTCGGTTATGTACATAGGCAAAATTACACCGACACAACAACGAAAAAATCAATACACACTTCCAGCCTGCAGTTTAGGCTCTTTAGCACTGAAGCGTGACGTGTGATAAACATTTTGACAGCCAATTTGCAAATTGCAATAAATTAGCGGCAGATTATCGGGTTATCGAGTTAAAAGCAATATGCGACCGTTTGATCTCTTTTGTTTCCGCCCGTTCGAATATCACCTATTATAACAGAGATTCTTAAGTTATAATTCATTATTTGAAGCTGTTGAATCATAATATTTCAATCGATCTTTAATTACAATTATCGGCTAATTAAACGTTTTTGCTCAGCGATTTGTCGCGATAATCAAGGTTTTTAACTATGATTTTAGAAACTGTCATTCTTTCAAAAGTTTTTCATCTGTGAACATCGGATATTTTGTGTTTAGAATAATGGCTACAAAGAGATAATGTATGACGTTAGAGGAACGTGTTAAGTGTATCAAATTATTAGAACAAGGCAAAAGTTCACGTGTCATTGCAACTGAAATGGGTGTTGGTCGTACCCAGGTTCAGGGTGTTCTTAAGAGTAAACGTGAGATCATGGATGAGTATGAGGGAAATGGTAATCTTGAGATAAAACGGCAGCGACCTAATTCTGAGTTTGTTGATTTGAACACCATTGTGTATAGGTGGTTTATGGATGCTACCGCCCGTCTAGTGAATGTGACTGGTCCGATGATACAAGAGAAAGCCCGATCACTCGCAGTGGAGTTGAAACTTACTGACTTTAAGGGTTCAAATGGATGGCTAGATAGATTTCTTAAGAGAAACAACATTGTGTTTAAATTGTTCCAGAAGTGTGTCGAGGATATGATCCATCTGATATTTTCAATATGGACGAAAGTGGACTGTTCTACCGTGATACCGCTAAAACAACATACTTAAAAAAAGGTGATTCGTGCAGTGGAGGAAAAGCCTCAAAACAACGTATCACAATAGCATTATGTGCTTCGATGACTGGTTAGTGTTTTTGTTTTGATTCACCATTCCGATTTTTTTGTTTCCGGTGACATAACACATTTTAGCAACTGTTTAAACAGGACACGTTTATTCCGAGTAAATTCTTTGTTCTGACTAGAAGCGCGCATGTATGACGTCACGTTTTCCATGACAAAAGCATGGGCGTATTTCTTAATAAATAAAAACTTCGTAGCGCAGAGAAAAATAGAGAGATTTTAATTTGACATTCTCTTTAATTATCCGCTGACGCCGCCAATTCAGTTTTCCAAAAACAGCCGCTGTCAATCAAACCTGTGTAAACATCATGACAGCGACACGCTGATAACAGGATAGTAGGCAGAATAAGAAAAATCGATAATGGCCAAATAAGCCGCTGACAGTAATAGCTGGTGTGCGTAATTTATCTAAGCGTGGCTTCATTTAATTTCAGGAGAGAAATTAAAACCACTGGTAATTGGTAAATCGGCCAGACCTCGTTGCTTCGGACGCATGAGCACAGACAAACTGCCAGTCCAGTACGAGTCTAACAGCAAGGTTTGGATGCTGACACCGCTGTTTGAGAAATGGGTAAAAGACCTTGACAAACGAATGCGGGCACAGAATCGTAAAATACTCCTTCTGCTGGACAACGCACCTGTCCATCCAGATATCACATTGAAGGTAAATTTATTACACATTTAAATTTAAATCGAAGTTTAGGTTTTAAGTTGAATAATTGTTCATTTTGTTAAAAAAAAACAACACATTGAAGGTAAATTATTGCACATTTAAATTTTAATAGAAGTTTAGGTTTGGAGTTGAATAATTTTTCATTTTGAACGGCCACCGGAAAAACTTTGCGAAACCGAAATTTCGATTTCGATTTCGACAATGCGTTCGTACGATTGCGAAAACGCGCTAGTACGATGACGACAATGCGAGAGTGCGACAATACAATGGCGGCAGTGCGATAGTACGGGGGCGACAATGCGATAGTCATATCGTACTGTCGCCGTGGAATCATCGCAATGTCGCCATCGTTCTATCGCATTGTCGCCATCGTATTATCGCACTGTCGCCATCGCATTTTCGAATTGCCGCCATCATACTATCGCGTTATCGCATTGGCACCATCGTACTATCGCACTGTCGGCTATCGCCATCGTATTGTCGCACTGTCGCCATCGTATTTTCGCACTGTCGTCATCGTATTATCGCACTATCGAACTGTAGTATTGTCGCCATCGTACTAACTCACTGTCGCCATCGTATTGTCGCACTGTCGTCATCGCACTGTCTGATTGTCGTCATCGTATTATCGCGTTCTCGCATTGTCGCCATCGTACTATCGCATAGTCGCCATCGTATTGTCACCCTGTCATCATCGTATTGTCACATTGTCGCCATCGTACTATCGCGTTCTCGCGTTCTCGCCCTCTGGATTTTAATGTGTAACCACGATGGCACTAACGGTATTCCGTAATACTGCTAAAGCACAGTATGATTAGGTCACTCCTAATGCTCAAATCTCTATGTCTATTTTAGTAACAACACATGTCTATGGAAGGATATTTAGGTAAAAATTACAGCATTCGTGGTGAATATTTACATTATGACTGATGCTTATTCTAATTTGCTTTATGACAATTCCAACATGCTTGTTGTCTATTCGTTTATACTTGATGATTGCTGCAACATTACATCATTCATGATGAATATTTACATTATGCGTGATTTTTATTCTAACATGCTTCATGACAGTTCCAACTTGCTTGTTCTCTATCGGTTATACTTGATGATTGTTTCAACATGCTTGGTGACTATCCAATGTTTGTGTGTTCATTATTCCTGAAACCAGTCATAATCGGTTTTGCCACTAAGCGTCATTAACAACGGCAGTTAGCAACAGGCAGTACGCAGAATGCAAGTTACTAAATTATGTATATATTGAACCTGCGAATAAAGCCCACCTGGGAACAAAGACCAACGACCACCCTTTTACATTCCCAAATCTCCATTTTGATAGCTTACAACGACCACTGCAATCATAAAAATCAACGATTTCGCAACTTTCAAAAAACAAAATGGCCGCCAGGACGCTGGAGATATTGGCAAGTGACAGTTTATTGCACTCGATAGCAGTTGTTTGTTTATTTAACATGCATTGCTAATTGGTAGTCGCCTGCTTCTTTTATGCATTTGACAGTTTGTCAAAAGTGTAAAAAATTGCCTTTGTATTTAAGTGACTCGCGATTAATGTACTTATTGTCGAAAATATCAAAGACAAATTTGGGGCTTTCATAAACTAATTAAGGAAATTAACGGTTTCATATAATTTACGAGGCCTATTAAAGACAAACATTTTGATAGCTATTCTATTCTTAAATTTCTCCGTAATAAGACGTTCATAGATTATAGAAAAGTAAATTGTCAGTTCAAGTTAACCATCATGGCTTCCAAGCGTACGTTCTTGACGTTGGAAGAACGCGTTAAGGTCATTAGTTTGTTAGGTAAAGGACACAGTTGTAGACGAGTGGCTAGTCCTGTTGGTGTAGGAAAAACTCAAATTCAGAGCATTTTAAAGCGTAAACATGAGATTATGGACGAATTTGAGGAGAACGTAAACTGTGAAAGTAAACGCACTAAGCGTGAGTCGGAATTCGCCAGTGAATGACTTAGTGCTTACGTGTAGAAATACAACATGTAATAAATATACAAATGTAAAACAAAACTGTGTTTTCAATCGTTTATTTCATTATACATGCATAAGTATTCAAACATTTAAACAATAGAGCACATACATAGATAAGGTACCTGTTAAAAAACTACTAGCATATTTTGCAAAGTTTCGATCTTCCCTGCTAATAAAGACCAACCGTGAACAAAGACCACAACGACCAAATCCCTTGAGTGGTCTTTATTGACAGGTTGGACTGTACATTCTTATTTTAGCATTATCAAAAACGCGGACAATTGTCATATAACATAGAGTTCGTTGACAAAACAGTGTAATATGTACATCAGATATGAAATTCGATTTATGCATATACATGATATGGAAACATATTTTGGTTGCTAGATGACATAGGATATCGAAGCATAAAGTTAAATATATTTAGTCAAAATATTGCTTTTGGATATGTCGAAAAAACGGTGAATGGAGAGAGATTATTTTAGCTGAGATGCTTCTCTTTGACATAAACAATATAAACAAAATATCATATTGTATATGTTGTAAATGGCAAGCTCTTTTCGAACGTACATCATATGTATTACACAAGTTACAAATCACACATAGCGAACGTTTGCTCAGCCATCAAAATCATGAAGTCAATACATTAGACACAAAACATATTTTGACGAGTTAAACACGACGTTCAAATTTTGTATCTTACGGTAACTTAATCGATACCTCTATAATAGTATTTTAGCACACGAGTTTAATAAAGAATTAAGACAATTGTTGTTTCTCGTTTATATTCTTCCAGAGGAAGAATAATATGCCTAAGAAAATTAACATCGTCCGCATGCCACCAAATCAGATGTGCAGCACAAGAGAACCGATAACCACACCCACACTTTTTTCCAGAGGAGTCAGAGCGATAAAAAAGAACTTTTTTGTATGGAACTTGTTAAACAGTATGTGTCGTCGAATATTTGCAAAAATATCATTTTGGTTTCTCAGGGGTCTACATTTCATTATCTTAATATTGTTCTGAAAGGAATCGACTGGTAGATTAATAACGATATAAATGTAATATATCTGTTTGAAGGGAAGGGGGTTAAAATACCATACCATACACGTCTTTCTGTTTCAATGTAGTATTGAACTTATTGCGTCATTTAGAATGTAAATAAATGAGAGAAACAATAAATCATACATACTCCTTCGCATATTGTAAACCCGATTAAAATCAGACATCAAACAAATATTGGGCAATATCTTTTTCCATCGTTATCCATAAACAACAAACGGTTTTACATAAAACACAGAAAAATAAAACATCTTTCTTTTGATATTGTAACAAAAATTAAAAACAAAACTTCATTCAGACGTCAAATATTATTATTTTACGAATATCTTGACCCATAAATAACGAAGTCTTCAAATAAGATTTTGATTACGTGATGATTTGAGGAGCCATAACATATTTGTTCTGTGCCGTTGTTGTCGCATATTTTATAATCAACGCTATCGGTAATTTTTGTTTATGAGTGAGGCTAAAGAGTAATGTACAGCAAACATTAATATGTGAAAACCCATTTTACTCAGAGTAAAAGCACTTATATATGCTATACCATATTGAACATTGCTTGATGCCCCGAAAATACTTCTTAAATAAATCAAACTTAAGTCATAACATTTTGACAACTATTGTAATAAAATGTCCAGAGACCAACCGTGTTACTAAATGTGAACAAGAAAAGATGTATATATAAACCTATATTTTTGCAAAAATGATATTGCTTATGTACTCCAAGAATTGTAAATAAATGACGCAATAAGATATGAGGGAAGAACCTTATGTACCGGTAAATTCTCAATATACATTTGCATAAGCGCTATGATGAGCACACACAAAGAGTTGTTTTTAATTTAAAAATATATATCTTCGAGTGTTTCAAATTCAAACTCTACCCGTCCTAACCTAACCAAATAAAGATTAAGAATTTCACCGAATAACGAGTCAATCAATGTGTAGGAAACACTTCATCGAGATATACATCTTACAAAAGAGGTTGTTCATGATCGCAATTAACACGGAATCTACATACCGAGTCAAATTGAACACATGTCTTGTCCTTATAGATTTTATAGCTTCTTATTCGATAGACCATGTCAACATTATTTTAGTCGATTTAGTCTAAGGCAATAACTAAATTTGGTAAAGTTATGTGTCGTTTGAAACTATGCTTAGAAATAAATACATAAACGCCGTCTTTTTTTAAATCAATGTTATTGAATATTTATTTACAAATGGAACAAATCTTAACATTCAAACATGTGACAATTTGAACAACAAGCAGAACTCAATTAGATCCACCTCAAGCACCATTTTTACTTAAAGATGTGATAAAGATATTCTGACATTGCTAGCTTTGCGTTCAAAGAAGAGCCAAATCTATTTTAATATGTATTATGTTTATGAACATTTCTGGATGTATTTTGATAATAATTTTCGTTGTTGTGGCTAGACTGATTGCACACTTTCAACAATCAAAAGCTAGTGTTAATAGGTTGATTTGGGTCTCAATCCCGTCGGGACTCATTTGCAATCTTATTGCTGTTTGGAGACAGGAAAATCCACTCGCATTGAGACAGGAAGTTTAATATCGCATTTACACGGCGAAGTTTTGCTCATTTATTTAGAACACATCTTAAGGAATAAGAAACCATGCATTTGGATACATCCCATACGAACAACTTATCGTAGAAACAAAGCTATTTACATGCTTCAAATGTTGAAAAAAAGCAAATTTGCATGCTTTTTATTCCGTTCTAGTTCAATTTATCCCTTTGAGGAAATCAAAGCCAGTCCTTACCTGAACTTTTTGTGATATTTTGTTTCACTCTATTCATCTTTAGAGAATGCCGAATCTAGATACGAGTGTGGCGATGTGTATCAAACTTATCATCTTCACTAAATCCTAATATAGAGTCGATAAATGTTTAATAGATTCCCGACACGTTATCATCAGCTATATGTTTGTTTGCCCAAAATGACAGCTCTGAAAACTTCTTAGCACATTCCGTATTAAGAATATTAAAAACAATTATTTTTTGTGTAAATTACATTCCAGTTGCAGCTTTATTGTCGATGTTGTGTAACCAATGCAACAGGA